>NW_007577905.1:672676-715854 GCF_000690725.1 Stegastes partitus
TTTGCAAAAACATATTCAAATTTTGAAAATAATCACATAAATGTGCCCAAAAAATGTCAATTAAAACCATGAAATGCTGCAACATGAATACATACATCTTCAAAATCTTGCAGGAGCCTTATGTTAAAAAATAAAATGAAACTATATGTGTATATAGTATATATACAATTTTGTTGCTGTATCCAGTGTAATTATTATTATTATTATTATTATTACTAATGTTGTGTTGGTGTTTTCTAGTACAACAATTTCCCTGATGTTTGCACCAAAGGGATCAATAAAGTTCTATTCTATTCTATATTATTGTAATTATTATTATTATACATTCTATTGTAATCCATAATCTTCACAATACTGCTACTACAAATAATAACACAAAAATAGGCAACGGCTGTGAAGAAAAATATTACTTGTGATGATATGTATATGTGCAATTTAGCATATTGCTGCTTGTTCTTTAAAACTAATTTGGCACATGTACAGGCAGGAAAGCACCTCTGCAATGCGTCATCAATCACACCTCACACTTACTTTTGTCTATTCAGACCTGGAACATACTAAAATTAAATGCCATATTTTTCTACACAGTACAAGAATCCTGCTAAAACCTGTGCACATGTAAACATGCTCACTGAAACCTTCCATTAAAAAAAAAAAACGCAGTTCAAGCACACAGACTGAAGACACCTGAAGTACTTTGAAAAGTTAGCAGCTCACCAGCACTGACACCCAGACTGTCGGCTTTCTGCTTGCCCATCTTCAGCATCTCCTTGTTGATGTCGCACACCACAGCTCTGGACTCTCGGGACTCATCCTCGGTGGAGTAGTTGTTGGAGATGTCCTGCCACGACGGCGTCTGGCTGGACCGCGCCGCCCGCCGCCTCTGCCGCTCTTCTTGAGAACGAACATACTCCAGGAAACGGAAAGCAATGTCACCTGCAAGGGTTAAGAAATGTTGATCAGTGTTTGTGAAAGCACAAGGTAATGTCCTCAAAAGTCTTGTTTTTATCACAACCCAAACACGTCCCGTTTAGCGTCATAGAGAAGAAATGAAACCAGAAAATATTCAGATTTAAGACCCTGTAGTTAAAGACATTTGACTTTTTTTCCACTTGAAAAGTTATTCAAGTCGACAACTAAGTGATCAGTCGTTGCATGCAATCTGTTGTACCTGTTCCACCCGCCACGTCCAGCAGCTGAGCTCCAGGCTGAGGGTGCATGACGTGCAGCAGTGAGTCCTTCCACAGTCGATGAATCCCCAGACTCATGGCATCGTTCATAACGTCATACTTCTGCGCCACGTTCTCAAACACCTTATACACTGAAAAACCAAAGAGAGAAAAAAAAAAAAGAACATCCGTCCCACTGAAAGTTATTTAGGGTGTATTTTATGTTGTGACTCTGTGTGGATCATGTTTTTCACTTGAATCTTTATGCACTGTTTGGTCAGCTCTATTTTATTATCATATTTATTTTGTTAATACCTTCAATGTTTCCCTTTATTTCTAATGACAGACTCAATCTTCCTCAGCATGGAGGAGATCAAATTTCTAGAAAGATGTTCAGCTATTCTTCAGACGGTTTTATATCTCCAAGCGTCACTGTCAGGACTTTACAGTCACTGTGGTAGTCTTGGTCAGGTTCACTTCAAACATGCCACACCTGACCACATCTCAATATTCATTCAGCTTCATTCAATATTCTTTCTTGGTCCTTCGAGCTTTTTGTTCTTGCTCCCCGTCCATAGTTGATGTCATACAACACTGTCAGAGCTACCTCAGCAGGTCTAGTTTCTATTGGTAAGCCCTGTGCTAAGTCGGATTCACCGACCTTTCTGTTTGTCAGAGTTAGATTGTCCGCGGCATCACTTCAGGAGGACGACCACTGCAGCTCTGATTCATGGTCCTACAGCTCACTCTATACCTCCTGATTACTGCTGCGACTGTGTTTCTACTGTTGTTTTAGTTGGTCGTTGATCAGCCCACAGGTAAAAGTAAGTTCTGGTGTTTGCAGGTCATTTTATAACCATGTTCATGCAGTTTGGCTAATTAGAGGTGCGTTCAGTTTCAGTCAGTGACCACATGTGTAGTGACTTTACCTGCACTTGCTTTCATTGTATCCTACTAAAATGTCAGTTTTTGATTTACTCTACTAGTCAACCTAGAAATAATACAGTTTTTGAGAGGTGATACAATTTGGAATCATGTTACATTTAAATGACACTGCACTCATTTCTGTTGTGTATTGTACAGTCTGCAGTCACAATCAGATGAGGTCAATCAACTGACCCTCGGGTACAGACTGTTCCCGACCCTGGCAAATGTGCGACACAGTAAATGACACTGGATCATAAAACAGCTCAGAGTTTCTCTGTGAGTCACAGAAAGTTGAAACCTTGTTGTGAGGTAACGCTGATAATAAAACAGCATGTGTGAGATGCACACTGTAGTCATGCCACGCCCACACACGTTTTGTCTCCTACAACCTCTACTAAAAACTGTCTAATCAGATTTCCTCGCTTTCATGATGATTTAAAACCAAGTCATATCAACCACTTCTAAATTCGGCATCTATAAAATAAACCAAACAACAAGCATGTTGGTAAAATCACCGCTTATTTACACACTTCAAAGGTAAAGGATTCAACTTAAAGGGTTTAGAGGTTTATTGAAAGTCACTTCATATGCCGAATAGTTAAGCAAATCCTCACGAAGCTAAAATCATCTCAAACGCCGTCTGTCAACGTAGTTACATGAAGAGAGAGTCAGCGAACTCTTAAAGAGCGAGAATTTTCAATGAAGTTTGGTATACACAACAGACGGCGTCTGGCTCACCTCTCTTCGCTTTCTCCGCCTCGGGAACCGTCTCGAAGCCAAAATGTGTACTTCTGTTGTCGGCTTCATCGCTGAAACACCGACAGACCGACGGTCCCCGACAGCAGCCGGACCGAGCTGCAGCTCCGGCGGCGGTCGCGGTGACATTTCGGTGAGAAAGACGGATCGCTCGGCGGACCAGCAGTCTCATGGATGCCGCCATGTTGCCTGATTATGTGACTGGATGTCGTCATCCATATGCGACGGGACGTTTATACTCCAGATGCAATGTACGCTGTTCAGTTTTGGGTTTTTTGTTGTTGTTTTGTTTTGTTTGTTTGTTGTTGTTGTTTTTTTGGTTGTTTTTTTTTTTTTTGTTTGTTTTTTTTTACATTTGATTATGAATAGATTATTGGAATATTAGTAAACGATAACCTAAGAATTAGTTTGCGTTCACGGTGCCCTGGTGCAAGAAGAACTCCAAATGTCTTTTTTTTAGTAATGCTAAATAAATGTATAACAGTGATACGTTTGGGATTTGGGTTTTTATTTTTAAATCCCTCTCACAGGAAATTTGCACTGGAAAAATATTTGATCAAAAAAAAAAAAATCAATCAATAAAACTGGCTTTAAAATAACAAACAATCTGGCTGCTGGTGCACTTTATCAGCAGACTGTGAGTAATTGTAGAACTTTAGAGAAGAAACAATAAATGGATTAATTGTCTGTGGGATGTTCTGTTGAGCTGCAGTTTGTTTCTCTTCACATTTTCATGCAATAATTCCACCAATTTAAAGTCACCTTGACCTAAAATTAATAGAAAATGCACTTGGTGAGGTTCAGGGGTTCCAATACAACATAAAATCAAGATAAAGAAAACACGTTCTCATTCAGATTTTTATTTTCAGCAGCAGGTGTAAAACTCTAAGAAAAAAAAAAGGGCATTTGTGCTCATTATTCTACTTATCAACAACATAATTGTATTCAACCCCATCTAGAATATCATATACAGAATCAATATTTCAGCTTAACCACCAATAAATGATTGAATATATGGGACTTTGTGGTTGATATTAGTAGAGTAGGCTATATCAGATTTATTGGGTTATTCTTAAAAGAAAGCATATAATCAGATTTAACAAAATGATGTAGAGCTGGAACAAATAATCATTAATTCAGTTAACTTTATTTTTTCAGATTGTTTTTAGAGACATCTGGCTACATTAAAAACAAAAGAAAGCCCCAAAACTATGTCAAGTAAAACACGGGCTGCAACTAAATATTATTTTCATTGACAATTAATCTGTCGGTCATTTTCTCACCCAGTTGATGAGTTGTTCCGTCTATATAATGTTGAAAAATGCTCCTCAGTGTTTCCCAAAACTTATGATGACAAAAGATCTTCACAGAGGAGGAAAGATCAGAAAATATTCCTTTTTAAGAGGAATTTAGACTTTTCTACTTAAACAGATTTCTCAAATCTATAAATCAAATATCAAAATAGATGACAACTGATCAGTTAATCAGTTATACTGGTTACAAGTCTGTTGGTGAAGTGTATCAGCATCCATATTTCAGCTCATCTGAAAGCCTTTCTATTTATGTTTCTGCTTGATCATTTTTTATTTCCGGACAAATTGCCAGTTGGAAGAATTTAAAAGCCAAAGTGATGATATCAAAGTCCAAAACCCAAATACATCACCATGTTACATTGGTTTAGCATTATGCTAAATGACATTTGCAGTTTAGTTTTTCTTTCTCTGGGACGCTGTGAAAACAAACTCAATCACAGGCTCTTTGTTATAATTCATTTATATGTTATTCAGCTATTCATCATAAATTTCTTACGTGTTTAGTCATTTTCAGAGAAATCAAGTGCTCATGTGTCTTTGGGATGCAGCTCACTACGACCGTTAACACATCTGTGAGTGTTACATAAGTACTCGATGGTGCTTTAGACGACGCTCCGACGTCAACACTTGATATACAGCACGAGAGTTTGTGATATGTTCAAGAAGGGTTCCATGGGGTAAACTTTTATGCCTTTCTTCCTATTGCAACAGATTAAAGTCTTACATTTTTAAGCTCATAGGAGTCATAGCTGTTTTTCCAGCAACACTTTAAACAACACTTTAATAAGAGCTGGGAGCTGATCTACCAAGTGTACAATTAATGTCCAACCAGCTGAGGTTCATCTGGTTTACAAAGACAAGCATCAAATCCGCACCTCTGAGAAGCTGCAATCTGTGAATTCTCAGCGTGTTTTTTGCAGAGTTAATAACTTCATTAACCAAATGCTGCTTGATTATTTTTAGCACCGTTCGGCTGCCCTGAAGGCCGGGGTGAAATCTAGTGTATATAAACAGCTTTCAGCAGCATAAAGCCGCTATAATAGAAGGGAAATCTCCAGCATTAAACAGGCCGACGCTTGCACTCAAAACCACTGAAGGGCATAAGAGCGCCTTAATTGCAACAGGGTCAGAGACAATATTGCAGATCGAGGCGGATCAACTCAGGCAAGTTCCTGCACGGCGGGTAAACCTGGTTCACAGGGATCTTTTTCAAATCCATAGAGGGAGAGCAGCTCCTTTTCCCTCTAACAGGCTCTGAATCTGCCCGACTTCAGTAGCCTGAGTGCAGAAAGTGGCGGCCATTGTCTTCCATTCTTCTCACTTTCTCGCTCTTACAGTAACCAGACACTGCCTCCTATTGTCCCATTGTTGCCTTAATTACTGGTCGACTGGGGTTCAGGGGGATCTTCTTACTCCGGTCTCTTTTCCTTGGCTGTGGGAAGGTTGACCGGAGGGGGTCGAGGCCTTTTCACAGGGACCCAGAGGAGCCATGATAAGGCACTGTTCAGGATTAATGTTACAGCGACACAATTAGAGGAAAGCATCTTAAATTTAAGCATTCGCTCAACACTTTTGGCAACATGTCTGGTTGTTTGTGGCTAAGAAAGATTATTTTTTAACCTAGCAAGTAATAAAATGATACCATTCTTAAAATGCACCATTAACAAAATACTATTAAAATGATGTAGAGCTGCAATAAAGCGTAACTTTATTTTTTGCAGACAATTCCCTCAGACTGTCCTTGAAAAGGTTCTGGGCATATTGAAGACAAAACAAAACCAAAAAATATGATTAAAACAAGGGGTGCAACTAGTTATTATCATCACTGATGATTAATCTGTGGGTTATTTTCTTCAATTAATCGATCAACAAAGCTTCAATCAGAGTATTTTTCTGCTTAAAAAGAAACTCACGTTGATTCTCAAAACAGTTAAGCATCATGTCACCAGTAGAGGGAGTGAGCGGATCATTTACTGTCCCATGTCTGGAAATGTGTAGTGAGAGATTGCTTCTCTAAATATCTTGCAGCATTGCTTTTTTTGGCTGATTTCCAAATGACTTTCCAATTTTTGGAAGCATCAACAGATTCTTATGCAACACTGATGAGCCCGTGCACAAGTGTTTTGCTTCCCAGGAGACTCACAGGTAACTTCAGGGAAACCAAGACGGTTAAAAACGTTACTGACAAATCCTGAGTCCGCTTTGCTGCATTTGCACCTCCGTAGGAGCTCATTGAGAAGCACGAGCAAACATTTTAGAGGATTATTTTGCCAAGACTTCTATCAAGGCCAGCCCTGAAAACACCTTTCATGAATTAAGAAATCATCCCTGCAAACATCCCAAGTGTTCCAGCTTGTTACACGTCCCCCCGTGTTTGTTTTTATCCTGGTGTTCCAGTCGTAAAGCTGGACTCCTGCTGTTCCCTCTGAAATGTGCAGGTTGCATGCTTGACCTCAGAACAGAGGGGAGCCAATGGGTTACACATGGCACTCCAAATCCCTCCCTTACTCAATCTGGGAGTCATTTCACATATCTGATAGGTATTTAGCTTCACGGGAAGAAAAAAAAAAAAAACAATGAGAGGGTGGTGCAGATGTCCCACCATGCAAACTAAAAATAAAAAAAAAATCCTCCTGCAGCTTTGGATTTTTACACACAGAGCACGAACAGATCTCAAATGGAAAGAGAGAAAGCTTGATCTGATATTTGGGGCCCATATGCTTCTCAGTGACTCGGCTTTCTGATATTGAACTTGAAGGTGAAACAAACTGTGAGCAAAACAAGAGAATGAGCACAACACAGGCTTAAGAAACATGCATACAGTGTTTATTTTGCAACCAGGACACATTAAATAAAACTACAAAGATACTTCACTTATACAAAAGATAGATTATATCCCATTCACATACAAAATAACAATAATTTACTGTATAAATTAAAATTTTCACTATTTTTTTTGCTATTTACAATTTCATGAAAACAATGTTTTGGCCCCCTCGTGACGGTTTCCCACAGGGCTTCTGGTGTTGTTTTCATGCCATCGAGCACTACAGGACATTCACATCGACTACAGTTGGGGAAAAGACAGATAGCGTGGAATTTTCCGATTGACTGGAGGACGGGACAGAAAATGGGAGTTTGCATAATTCACCAGGCTATCCAAACAAATATGCCCTTGTTAGATTTTGACTGTCAGATTTCGTTAGCTTGTGTTTGATTTGAACGCACATTAATTTCCCATCGCTCTCACATCTACGCTTTTTTTTTTTCTCTCCCCCTCTCCACGCATGGTCTGCTCTGAACATCACAGACCCAGGGGCATGTGCTCTTGCCTTGCAATAATTAACATGAGTTACAGTTGAGCAGACAGGCAGAATATAGCACAGAGTCACTTCTTTTTTTTTTTTACAAACTTCTGCTTGGGAAACAATAGTTCTTCATCGCTTTATGGCCCTCAAATTCTGTCTATTTTCTTGAAAAGCAGAAATCGTTTGGCTTGAATGTCACTGCGAAGCTGCATCATGCGTGAAATGTGACCTTTAGTTTCAAGTGCTCAGGTTGCTGCACAAGTACATTACAAAGCAAATAAGTACTGTTTCATCTTGAAAGCAGAAGCTAAATTAAGTGCATCAAAGTTTTCTTTATTTATCCTGCCAGTGAGAAAATATTCGGGGCAACCAACTCCAGAAAAACCTCCTCAAACCTCCAGTCCCACAAGAGGAAAAGCCAATTACTATGCCAATGGTGCACTAGTACATTTTGACCTTTCACAAGTAGTTAAAATGTCACAGCAGCGCACAGAAAACTGTTACAGCTGCAAAGCCGCTGTCAGTTGGTGAGCAGCACCACCGACTGCCTTTTTTCAGTTGCATCTCTGTCTGGGCATATTGTTCTCACTCAACCTTTTGGCCTGAAATCTATGTGACAAGTAAAAGCTTGAGCTTCGGCTGCTGTCGAAGGGGAAAAAAATGCATTCCACCTCTGAGCTAAGTTGATGAGAAAGTAAAAAAAAAAACAAAAAACAAAAAAAATACTTTGACGGGTCTCTCAAATGCTTTGCCGAGAAACAAAATGAAAGAACGGTCATAAATATCACTATTTCCACACTGAATTACATAATATACAACAGCATTCATCCCCCCTCCGCCCCCCGCCCCCCAATCAAAAGACAACTTAATGTGAACAATATGTTCAGTAAATGTCCAAGACTACACATAAGAGCACACAAATTAGAAACAAACATTTCTTTTAAAGCCTCGTCTGTCATTATATGAAGAGTTCTAATCCAAATGTGGTCATTGTAGGGAGAAAAAAAAAAAAGATAATCAAAACATTTCATGTCCATCATGTATCAAAAATGTAAAAGATCCAGTGGAGATGTGTTCAGTTGTGACTGTTGGTAGAAAGATTAACGCTTTCAGTCGCTGGACAAGAACGGGCGAGTTTTTGTTTTGTTTTGTTTTTTACACACAAGTCTTGTTTTGGAATGAAACTCTTCATATCTGCTGTGACCGTGAAGAAGTGCAGACCTTTGTGAGGGACCTCAGTCCGCTTTGTGAAAGAAACAGATGTGAGGAATCTGAGACAAGGGAAGAGGAGATCCTTAAGGCACTTGAACAACCATCAAACCGGAAAGACTCCCACCCACAAGCGAGCAGAAAAAAAGCCCTCAGATCTTCCCCGTGCCTCCCTAAATGGCAGTTTGTCTGCAATCTGTGCCACCCAACTCCCCCCCCACCACCCCACTGCATGAAGCTACTGCTCCTCTCCACCCGAATCCATGAGCGAACGAGTGGGCGCTTCTGCTCTTGTTCTCTGATCTTTTGCGGCGAGTGATTCATCTCCAAAGTGCTGTGATATCTACCTTCCGAGTGACGTCTTTTTCGCGTCTCCCACAGAAAGCTAGCTGTCACGTAAAACACATCAAAACACACACACACACACACACACACACACACACACACACAAAAAAGGTTTCGCACTTTGCATACAGAATTGAAAAGACAAATAAATACACAACTCTTTGGATGGGAGGATTTTGGCTGCGAGTGTTCGTCATCCGTATGAGGCAGTTAGAAGAGTTATACAAAACTGTTACAGCATAAATGTGTGTGTTTATCAAAGACTCCACTTCTTTATCTTCTCCTTGATGCTGATGAAGGTCGCCACTGAACTGAGCAAGTCCTTATTCTGCTCCTGGCTGTTTTTCGCTGCAGTGTGGAGGGTGCGTATTTATTTATTTTTTGTTCTTTTTTGGAGGTATGTTGATTGGTAGGGACATCCGTGGGTGATGCAAATGGCTTTCTGCATGTTAAAAGCGTCCTTGTACGTTTGCCAGTGGAGCTGCGGATCTTCCTCCATCCAATCTTTTGCTCTCCTCTCCCACACCAGCGACAGCCCCGCCTGCTCCTCTGCTGCTGAGCAGGAACCGGAGGTGCCCTGCCGCCGCGCCGCTCGGGCCCATTAGCAGCAGTTCACTCAATCAGTCGTCATGAGCCGCTCAGTTCGTGGGCTCGTTGGCGTAGCGCCTCATAGAGTTTTCATTGTCCGAGGGCCTGCAGTCTGACGGCCCCCATACGGAGTAGCTGTGGGTGGCGGAAACGTTTGGCTTGAAAAGGTGGAGCGCAGCAGGAGCGCTAGTTGCCCACCAGAGGGCTGAGGTCGCCGTGGTGGTTCTTTAGCTTCTTCTTGAACAGGGAGATGGTGGAGGGCCGGTACAGGATGATCCACGGCTCAGAGGACGCCGTGCTCTGACTGCAGCTGTCCGACCCGCTGACCGTCGGGATGTTCGGGGACCTGAGAGGACAAACGAGGAGGAGACGGGAAGAGAAAGTTAATAAAGAAACTGTTCAATGTAAGAAGGAGGGAAGCTTCATATGACCTTCTACGTCTGTCTGTCTGTCTGCATGTGTGTTCATATTGGAGCATTCATTCTGTTTTTATAAGTTTCGGTGGCTTTAATCAGCTAAAATGAATGTTACAGAAATCATGTTACAAAATCTCAGTTCAATTTTGAGAAAAAATACCACATTCAAGGCCATTCGTCGAGTATATTTAAGCCCCTACTATATGTTTGAAACAAAAAGTAAAGCTTGCTTTGCACCAAAATAAGAAATCTTCTCTCTGTTTTTTA
This sequence comes from Stegastes partitus, assembly GCF_000690725.1. NCBI lineage: Eukaryota > Metazoa > Chordata > Actinopteri > Pomacentridae > Stegastes > Stegastes partitus. The sequence continues at coordinate 682,975 of NW_007577905.1, forward strand.
TTAAATTCATGCTCAGGGTGGGAGAAGAAAAATGTTTTTTTCATTTTATTTTTACTGGGAAATAAAACAACAGCACTGCGCTCAAAGTGTTTAAACTAATATTTCAAATTTTAACTTGTTTTCTTTCTAATTTTTTTTTATTCTTCTGCTGCCTGTGTGGTTGCGACAAGCAGAATTTGAACTTCGTACGACAAAAAACAGTAGTAGACAGCAACACATACAATTCTAAAGTTGCTGAACACTAAAAAACACGTTAATTTTTAATGCAATTGTCTCATTTTCCACCAACAAAACTAAGACAATTCTGCACATTTTGACTTCAAATGTGTGACTCCTCATCCAGTGCAGCGTGAACGAAGCACACTGCAGATAAAACCGTTAAAACCTGATGCCTTGGTCGACCACTCACGCCTCCAACATCCTCGTACTTACTTGACTGTGACGTGCAGCAGCAGCTTTGCCACCATGGCGATGACGGTCAGTATGAGGAGAGCAGCCAGAGCGTAGATGGTCCACACTGCGAGGAGGGAGCGACACAGCAGCAAGACATCAGAAATCACATCACACACGCCATAATGGAAACAAACTGAAGCAGACTGAAAAGATTAGCAGGCGAGGAATTGTTCAAGCACTGCTGGCACACCTGTTAGCAGTGTTCAGCCAGCAAATTGTCAAGAAATGTTGATGCATTATCAGCACACATCTGTTCTCTTCTGGTTGAGAACTACATCAGATGGCGGAGAAAACATTTGGGGGCTCGGAGAGAATAATATTTGAGGGAAGTAGAAAGCAGAGAAAAACACGTCAGTCCACCCTGCGAAGCCTTTGACGAGACGGCTGATTGTGATCAGCAGGGAGACCCAAAGTAACTTCACTTCTGAGTCACTGACAGCGTCACGTAGCATTATTTCCATGTATGATCACAGCGAGTCACAGTGGGACAAAGCTTCGGGAACATTTCGACACATGATTTTAGTGCTTTCAGAGAAACCGGGTCATGCTGCGTGGGAATTCTAGCTGAGAAACCTCCCACAGCATCGCCGCAGAGGTGAGAAAAGGTGCAGTAGGTGCAGAGTATCATGGGAGGTAACATACTAGCGCTGTGGCCGGTGGTCTCGCCGCGTCCAGCCCACTGACCTGGCATGTTGTGCTCCGGTTTACCGGGGCTGGACGTGATCACATAGAGGATCTGGGAGGAATGTCCGTTCGACGTGCTGTTGGATCTCTCGGTGACGCCGGCAGGCAGCTGGGGCCCCGTCGTGCTGGAGACGTCCTCCCTCTCATCCTCCTCATCTCCTTCAGCCTCTGTTGTGGTGTCTTGGCTCCGGAGCGCTGAGGAGACAAGAGGAAGACGTGATTCAGACGGGTTGTTTCCGAAGCTATCAGGTGGAGATTTTGGATGAGAAAAAAAAAAACTTTATTAATCCTGAAGGAAACTCTTGTGTCAGATATTGCCTCAAAACAAAACAGAATGACATATACGGTAAGAAACACAGCGCCTAGCAGATAAGCAATAAGACAATAAAGAAAGAAAATAAAAGCAAAAAAAAAAAAAGTAAGTAAAAAGTAAACTAAAATGAGACAAGGATGGAAAAGTAAAAGTGATGCTGGCAATAATACAGAGGTAGCACAACGTATGATAATAAAATAGTTAATGTGAGTAACAAGATCAAACCACAATCTACTATAATTACAAACAAACAACAACAGTAAGTTTACAGCATTAGGTGACATTTCTACTGATAATGTGACGACTTGCATGAGCAACCTGCAGATATTTCAGCTTCAACAGCCATGAATCTCGTTCTGAAGCTTAAAACAGCAGCGTTGATGAATACAGTCCTACTAGTGCAGCGTTACAGGTTTTGGTTGTCTGTAGGGTGACGATAATTCCATATTATTCCCATGAAAGTGGTACAAAAGCACGTTGTGTTAATTTATCGCTTCAGATTTTCATGCCAGCAACAAGGCTTAGAGAAGAGTCGGCTTCGGTGAGCCAGTCAGTAAGTTAGTCTTTATTTTACAACCTTTGATTTATTTTTTTTAATCTTCTTAACTATCACTTATTTAGTCTTCCTCTATTATTTGGGTGTGCATCAGTCTTTAAAACTATCATCCTATGTTTTGTCTATTGCATTTGATTTGTTTGAAAACGGCTATAAAGAGTGAGTTTGATTGATTGATTGATTGACTGATTGAGACCGAGTTTACATCCACACAAGTTCTAAACTTGGTTTTTAAAACGTCCCTCCACATGAAAATGCAAACAAAAAAAAACAATCGTCAGCTCTTATTTTGCCATTTCTTATCTTTGTGTTTATTCATGTGCGTGTGTCCTTGCTGCTATTTCTGTTAGACGTGTAAACTTCTGGTAGCTCAGCATAATTGTTGAAGAATTGCCGACAGGTCAAAAGGTCTGAGGCCAACCAGAGAAGATATGTTTACACTCCTGAAGAGGTTTAGGGTTTCAGGAAGAAGAACCTCCAGTAGGTATGATAACTGATAACAGGGTTACATTTATATCTATGTCTACTGACCAATGAGAAGAAATCAGTTCACTATTAAAGCTGTGATATTTGTACTTCTTCTCCGTATTGTACACAATGTTAAATCTGCCAAAGTGTTTTGTGTTTCCTGAGTTTAATGATATCGCAAAATTTCCACAACACCTCAACCACCAATCAGAGCTTTAACCCAAACCTTGAAGCGTGTTGGCCAATCAGAAGCCTAAAAAATAAGCTATTAACAGTAATAGCAAGCTACCAAAGTGTTGCACGGTTAAACTGATAGATATTCCTTAATATAACTTGTAACACACCCTGTTAGCCACGTTAGCATCAACACTACTTTGGTCACCACTGTACAGAACTAAACCATGTCAATAAAGGAGATAATGGTGCCAAAAACTCACTTTTCCAAACATTTTCTGTCACCTAAAGCCGGACTGCATGTGGACAAAGGTCTAAAAAGTATATTGGATGGATTGCTAGGAAACTTAACGCTGAGGAACCCACGTCTTGATTTCTACTGCCACCATGACACATTTAGTTTTTAGTAAAATATCACTTAAACATTTAGAGACGCATGCCCTGCTTTGGATGAATTTGAATGAGTCAGTCGTTTATGTAGCATCACAATGAGATCAACGTTATAATCCGTCCCATACGGGGATTTATGACTCTTATTGTTGTTGCTTTACATTCTGTCGTAACGCACAGCTGAAATGAAATATTTAATTTCTCACAAAACAAACAACAGTGTCACCCGGCAATGTGGCATCGACTTATATCAGCAAGACTCCATGTAGCTCGACATCATTTGCATTTCATTATCCATGAGCTTTCCATCCTTCAGCGGCAATATGAAACGGTTGGAGACAAGTTTAGAGAAGACAGCGGAGACAAAACAGCTGTTGTTTTCATTATTCATACTAATTCATTTTGTCCATTTTGCAATGCATAAATCATTTCTCAGTAGTAACGTTAGTCGTTCCATGAACTTATTAATCCTGCTAATATTACTCGCCTTCAGCCACAGTGTGCAGCGCTGAAGTATTGCAGTTCTATACGAGGCGACGTGTCACCTCCTTAAAATGTGGCTGTTTCTGTGGAAGATATTTTTCTTAGCTCTCGGGTGGAGGAGTGCTGAGTGGAGTGCGCTGTGTTGGAGACACGGCAGAGGAAAAGCTCTGCCATGTTGTTGTAATTTCTACAAGTTGAGGACATAGATCACTTAACGCCCCTTTAATTATTCCTGTGTGTAAACTGGGCCGCTGCAGCAAGCACGCAGTAATAGGATACATCATGTTGATCACGCTGTTGAAAGTATATACAGCCGAGGCACGAGTGAATATTTAATACTAAGTGCATTTGTTAAGAAACAGATTGACTTTGTAAAAACACTCAAGCGTGCTGTAAACATGTGGCGCTGAGGGCTTTTTTTTTTTTCCCTCTCCACTCCAGACATCATTCAAAAAGTGTTTGCAATAAATCCTGTTTGCTTTAACCTGCTTACAGCACCACATGGGCAGAGTTTGCTTCATAAAACAACGGTGCCAGGGAGCATGGACTATTTCAACTCATTTATGTGTTCCCAGAGGGAAGCAATATCCTAAATAAGATCTCCTCTGCCTTTCATTTACTTTTCCTAAACATAGATGTGATTTATTTAAAATTGCTGTGTGATTCTGAGTATTTCCCTCCGAAACGTTACTCCTGAGAAACAAACTGTGGAGCGTAACGTCTCACTCACACTGATATTTATGAGTGTCACTTGACTCTTAGGTTGTTTTTTTTTTTCTTACATCTTAATTTGCAACAAGGTTTGCTGACGAGCGAATCAATCAAGCTGTGACTGTAATCATGCAAATGAGATATTGCGCTGCACTTATCTGCCACAAACACATCTCACAAAGAAAAGAGATGTTTACACTCATGTCTCTTTCGGTTGTGCCTGTGGGTAGGAAGTAAAATTAAGATATCTGTGATCTCAAAAGCATAGAATCAAAACTGTAAGCTTCAGAGGCCAAATTCACTAAACATCCTCGGGCTAGCAGCAGCACTCAGAAGAGAGTTCTGGTTTATTTCGGCCTGGTGTGTTTCAATGAATGCGGCCATTGTGGCTCTATGGGTCATGCTAACTTTGTACTCTTCACTTCCGTTGGCGAGATTTAAGGGAAGTCGCACAAAACGGTGGACAGTGCTTGTCGGGGTCATTTAGAGTGAGCAGCTTTCCACAGAAAGATGGATTTAAAATGTGGGTTTTCAGTCAAAGTGAAGTTAAATGCAAAAAAATAGCCGCCTGGGATGCACATTGGGCAACTGCGTTAGGAATCATCACACTAGCAGACTGACCTAATCACTGTTCTATTTATCTGCCACACCGAGTTGTTCATGTGTGGCTTTCGTTGTAGGGACGGACGACCAGAAAGACAAAGTACATTGGGAAACTGGTGGTGTTCCTGTGCTCACCGATCTGCTGCCGAGGATTCATTTCTGTGTTTACTTTCAATCTGACTTGAAAACAAACGTGTAAAAGGATTCATGTAAAAATCTGCCCTCTTTAAAAAGTTTGCGCCAACTAAAACAACATTTCCTCGAATCAAAATGCAACGTTAGTGTGACACAGTAGTGGAGCCACAATCGGTACCTCAGTGGGAAATTCGCCGGGTCGAAATAAGTTCTTCTTTAACTGGCTGAGTAAGTAAAACCCCAAATGTCCAAAAGCATATTTGACTGCAGGTGAAGCTAATGAGGAATCAAAACTATGCCTTTTAGATTATCTTCGACTTTCTAAGTACACATTAAACAATCACCAACTGAAATAAAAACAGAAATAAAGGTGAATTCATGGCTACAACCATCCATCCATCATCTATACACCGCTTAATCCTCACTAGGGTCATGGGGGGCTGGAGCCTATCCCAGCCGACTCAGGGTGAAGGCAGGTTCACCTGGACAGGTCACCAGTCTATCACAGGGCTACACTTAGAGACAGACAACCAAGCACACTCACATTCACACCTACGGACAATTTACAATCACCAATTAACCTCAACATGTTTCTGGACTGTGTGGGATGAAGCTGGAGAACCCAGAGAGAACCCACGCTGCACGGGGAGAACATGGAGACTCCACGCAGAAAGATTCCGGTGCCCCCACCGGGACATGAACCAGCGACCTTCTTGCTGCGAGGCAACAGTGCTATCCACTGCGCCACCCTGCAGCCCAGCTACAACCAGATGATCCATTAAAATGCTCCTCCTCCACTGATATTATTAAGAAAGTTCTTTGGTCGGTTGTTTTAAGCAATTTGATTTGATAACTCAGCTGGAAAAACATCACGTCAGCGGTATTTTACTGACAGACATCATACAGTTCAGTAACTTGACATATGAAAAATGAGACTATTTCATCCCTCCATCTTATTTAGCTAGTTCTAGATGCTTCTGTTTATCAATCTACATTTTATTTGACGTCAACCTCAACTCTGCCTCTGTCTCTGCAAGCTGCTCGGTAAAAGTTGCTCTCAGCAGCTTTGCGATTAAGTCCTAATCAAACACCCGGGACTACTTGCAAACACTATTTGATCCGGGGCCTGTTCCACTCTTTCCATGAATGGTGGTTGGATGTTAAAGCGGCGTGGGATGTTTATTCCTTTTCACGTAATCGCTCAACCTGACTGTGATGTTCCCAGAACTTCCCACATGTTCCCCATTTGCAAACAAAATACCAGGCTTCAAACCCAGTCACAGCTGAAATGCGCTGCCATCGTCATCTGAGAGCGTTTATCCCGAAATTACCACTTAGACCACTCAGCCTGCCACCAAGATGTTAAACGTATTTAGCGTCGACACTCAGACTAACTGTTGTCTTTCTCTTTCGCTGTCTGTCCTCCCCTCTCTACCTGCATTTTGTCTTTCTGTAGAAACCTGTTACTCTGGGGGGGTGACCTTTTCCCATATGCTGTCTCAGATTGTTTTTCTGGGCTACATGATGTCTCACGCAGAACAAGATCCACGATGGCAGGAGAAAAAGGATTGTGCTTGTCCTGAGGTTAGAAGATTTCGACCTTGCGATATTGTTTTTTTACTGTAACGCCACCGGGCGAGGAAAAAAAAAAGTGACACAGGATTACAAATGGAGGCAGAGAGGAAGAAGACTGCCTCTCACTGTAGCCAGCTATGAGCTTGAATGTCACCTACGCTGAACAACATCAGGGTGGGCTTTGATTATTTCTCCAGACCAATAAATCATTTATGGGGCATTCAGACTATTCACGGGGGAACATAGTATGTAAACAATGCTGGACAACTTCTCTGTTTCCAAGAAAATCTTTTAAGTTAAACAATTTGCAGTGAAGATCTTCAACTTTCCACGCGCTACTTCCCGACTAAACATCTACTACACAGTGAAATCAGGCAGGCGTGATGCATAGCATGGCAGTATTTTGTATGTAGGTGGCATAAAAACTTGCTGTGCAATTCACCAAGGAACACACTCTGGAGAGGCAAAGCAGCCTGCCGCCGCTTGATAAGAGTGAGTTCCTAGAAAAACAAAACAGTATTTAAATATGCAGTATCACCCGGGGCTGTGAGACATTGACTAGCAAATGAAAAGAGAAAAGGGCCTGCCAGTGGCGTGACAACTGCCTGAAACCGGCGACAGTCTACTGAACGAGGGCTCCTATGCAAAACTCCGCTGCAGAGCCAGCACACATGTGACCATACAAACGTGTCTGTTGGTGGTTTTGGAGGGTGCAGTAGCTCAGGCAGGTTGAACGGATTGATAATGTCAGATACTATTCATAGGCTTTGAAGATCTCACCTTGGTAGAGAAGAGCAAATCCCTGGGCCTGGTTGGTGCGATCCGAGTAGAAGTACAGTATGACGAAGTCGCCTGTGACGTTCAGCAGCTCCCGCGGTGGACTGCGCCAGTCGAAGCGAGCCACCACCTGGTTGGTGTAGCCGTCCAGTAGCTCCACCATGTCGGTCTGGTCGGAGATGTCAAAGAAGGTGAAGTTGAAGAGGATGGCGGAGGCTCCGGGGACCTGCACAGTCCAGTAGCAAACACGGCCAGCGCCATATTTGTCGGGGAAGTCGGGGGAGTAGATGACTCCCGATGGAGAGGTGTAGTTCCCACCGCACGCCCCCACTCGGGCTGGAAGAGAGAGAGCACAGTGTTTAGTCTGTAATCTGATTACTGGGTTATTTTTGGTCTTTGAGGGTCTTGTTTGTGGTTTGATGGCATCGATCCAGACACAGGATTGGCATTCTCCCCAACGTTGACTTTATTAAGCGGTCATGGTGTGATTGATTAATTGACTATCAGCTACATTACTTTGGTCACAGCTCACTCAGTTTCCAACACAACAATGGCTGACCTCATATTATTTACATTAAAATTGTGAGGATCACTACTCCACATCAGAAGATACCTTGAATCAGAACTGCGGCAAAATTGGTACAGAGAGTTCAAAAAGCTGTATCAGTACAAAGCTAATAATGAAGGTCACTCAAACTTCAGGTAGAAAATGTATTTAATACAAAAATACTGGAAACTAGGGAGCAAACTATTAACCCTCTGAACCCAAAAACCTGCTGGTGGGTGTGAAAGGCTTGTTGTCTTTACAGAACTTACACTGTTCATCAGAGCTAGAAACTGTAAGAGCAGAGAAAATCATAACATTTGCAATTTTCTGGCAGTCATTGAACTACTCAACTGTAGTTTTATCCATTGTTGGAAAAAAATGAATAAAATCCTGAACCTAAAATTGTGATATTTCATTCAAATCACTTCTTTTCTGCGTGTCTCATTGAACAATTAAAAAATTCTGCCCAACTGTGAAGTCATTTGTGACTCAGCTGTATCAAAAATTCTGTCACTTTTCGGCTGAACTGCAGGCTGTGTTTAGCAAAACAAATTAAACATGTAAGCGGAAAAATATATAGAATCTGTACTGTGTAGAGCCATCATTTGTTTTCTAGCTTTCTAAACACCTTTGAGCAATAAGAAAATGTTGTACCTGTTGATTCTGGGGTTTTTTTGTTGTTGTTGTAAAATAATATGTTTAAAGAAATTCAACTTTTCTTCCTTTTTTTTTAATGATTTGTGACATTACAACTTTGTTATGCTGCACAGAAGACATTTTTTTTTTAGCTCTCTCTACTTGGTGCCGTGGCTTGACTTTTTCTAGAGGTCCACGACTTTATATTAAAAATAATATAAAATAAGAAATACTCAGAAACTTGCTTGGGGTTCGAGGGTTTATGTGTAAAAGCGTGGAAGGCCGTAGGTTTCATTCAGCCTTCTGCAGAAGAAGTAAAGCTTAACTGAACATAATATACTGATTAAAGTTATTAACAGTCAACTGTACGTACTAAACCTGAAGATTGGTGACCAAAAAGTTTGTTTATCCAGAATTCTTGTGAAAAGAAGGTGTGAAAGCCACCAGTCAGTGCTCACTGTCAAAGATGATGACCCAGCCGTCTCCTCCGCAGGGCTGCGTGTGGTCGCCGAAGCAGACGTGGTTGCACTCCATGCTGGGCGACTCGCCGTGGTCGTGAAGGTCCACTTCATTGCCGCAGAAACAAGCGTATCCTGACTCCATACCAGCGAGCTGCGAAACACAAAATGAGTTGTGCAAATCATTGCATCAGCAAGTCAAAACAAACTTGGGGCAATGCGTCCCATAATGCTATTCATTATAAATCCATTCGACACGGGTGCCAGTGAGAAAAACATTCGGGGGGGACGCACTCTGACGAGTGACAAAACACATTTTGTGGAGGAAACACAAACATTTAGGCTTTTTTTTCTATTCCTCCATAAAATTATACATGATTATGTAACAGCTTTTCATGAATATAAAATGAGCTTTCAAATACGTCGAATAAAAGTAGTTTTATATGGTTTAAGTTTCTCGTGCTAGTTTTATGTGAAACTGTGCGAACATGAAGTAAACGGTTGACTATACGTAGCTCCTTCTCTCTTTGAAATCCAGAGTCTAAAGGGCCCTAATTGCTCTTTCTCCCTTGATTACAAGATGCTGTAATGTGAGTCAGTATAACCACAACCTCTCAGCTGATTAGAAGCCTCCTTTCAAACAAACAGCTGCACACGGGGCGCAGAGAATAAACCTCACAGAAACAACACCTATCTATCTTTTAAATCAAAAACTGTTCCTGAAAGTGCCGGAGCGGGAATGTGCGACGACGAAAAACCTTCGCACGTCTCGACCTCGCCACCGCCGGCCGCTTATTCTCAAAAGAGCTATTGTCCCGTGTTCAAAAGGACGCCATTGTTCGATTTTCAGCCTCCAAATGAATTCGCCCAACTGAAGGTACTGCATCATTTCCCACTCGGCGTCTCTCCTCATTGAAAAGGAATTCATGTATCGAGACGTATCACGCCACGTCCTTGTTGCATTATTCCATCTGATGCAGCAACGCTTGAGAACACCAACACGAATGCTTTTGGCGCCGCAAACACCCACTCCAGCACTCATCAGGCATGCTCTTTGTCAAAAAGTCACACGGGATCCAAACTTCCGAACACTGACGTTTCACATCTACATCGAGGACGGTGACAGTCCAAGGGTAGGCAGACGATGCCAATCTGTCGCCATTTCCTGTAACATCTGCCCAGCTGGGTGGGGAAGGGGGGGGACCTGTCTGTATCTGTCAGTGCAGACAGAGCTGAACCGGATCTGCTGAGACAGAAAATCAACACCTGGCACTGTTTGCAGCTGGGACATTGACATGCCAGATACAGAGATGAGGAAGCGCGCTGAAGAGGAGGTGCCCACTGGGCTAATACCCATTCATTTCCGGCTGTCAGCTCTGATTACTCTGATGATTCGTCATCTGTTGGTCGGTTCGAAACAAGAAGTCCGACTACAGAGGGCATTGTGGCGATAACTGCCAGGACGCTGCCCATAAACTGCAGATGATTTACATAAAAGCCTGAAGACTCCTTGTGTCCAGTTCAAACACGACACTGGCAATTTACTGGATGTTTGCTCATCCAATAAGCGGACACAGTTTTAAGGGCCAGGATAGATTACCTACATTTTTCTCTATGTTATTTTTTAATATTCTTCTCCAACAGAACCTGCCAGCTTTAATTTGACTACACATTAAACGTGTGCGTCTCCTGGGCTGCAGGTTTTCTCTTTATTTGCTACGGTTCTAATTTAGCTCCAAAACTCACCTTGTATCTTTGCCTCCTGCAGAAGCTGATGCAGTTCTGAATGGTGAGCTTGTTGGAGGTTTGGCTGGTGCCGGACAGAGTCGGAGGGTCACCGCTGTCTTTGAAGCAGCCCAGGTTTCCGGGCACTGTGGGGGAGACAAGACCAGAGTGAAAAAATGACAACGACTAAATATAACTTGCATCACATACTGACTCTCAACATTTCTACGGTTTCATTTGGTAGACGCTTTCATCCAAAGCGACGTACATCTGAGAGCAGATACAACACAAGCAAGGATTCTCATGCAAACATTGTGGTGCAGTGAGGACATTTCCATGTTTTCTCATGCATAGCAGAGATCAGTTCAAAGGTGTGATAAAGTTTAATTACATCCTTCTTTTGGATGTTTATTTAATGTCGCCTAATCAAATCTACAAAGGCAGCAAGTGAGCAGGTATGGCAACAGATAACTCTATTTTTTCAACATTTATTTGGAAAATGTGTTTCACTTTGGGAGGAGAGTCGGTTCAGTGGAAAACCTGGTTTGTATTTCATCATGTGCTGCACACTCCTCGCTCGTCTCATGGTTTTGTTTAACTTGTTCAGGCTTTATAATCATGTTTGTGATTAACACTTCACCTCATTGACCCACCCCAAAGAACAATCTATGATGACACACTCAACAAGTATTCAGGCCTCTGTTTGAAAGTTTCAGCGTGAATTGCCAAGAGGCAAGCCAACTATTTGGCTTCCGAAGAAACGAGAAGAGGAGAAGGAGGAGGAGGAGGCGGCAAAGGAGGACGAGGAGAAGGGAAAGAGGGGGTGAAGGGGACGTGGATGTTTGAGTCATGGCGACAGAGAACTTGAATCTAAAAAATGTACGCAGTCAGATGTGAGAGCAAATACAGATTAGGAATAAAACATTGTCGACTCTGTGTGTGCATGTGCGATGAGAGAGCTCATTTTCTAAGTCTGACGTGCCAACGAGGGGAAAAAAAGTATTTGACAAATGGCAATAACTGGAAGGAGACCAAGTCCAACATCTTAGATGTATATTAAACTCAGTTCTTTAAGATTAATATTAATCCATAAGACCATGAAAGTGAAAATAGAAAATAGGCAATTATTTTAAATGAATGCTACGGTATTGGTTTTGGACTGCTGTCAGACACACACTTTGGTTGAGGTTTTCATAAAGTGATGGAAGCAGCCACAACACTTTTATATCTTAGTTCATTAGTTTTTTTTTTTAAACTTTCTTGAACTATATAAATGTTTGCTTTTCTTGTGTGTGGGCAAAACTTTGCGATGTGTGAAACATTCCAACAATCACAGACAGATCAGCGAGCAGAGCGATAGATAGAAGATGCATTGTGACACCCTCCCAGATCACATTCAGACAGATGAATCAGCCTGCCTCCCCTAATCCACTGTGTATTCATCAAATACTATGCAATCTTTTAAAATCTACCACAGTGATTAAACACTTTGGTCTTTAAATTCAATGTAATAGCTTGGGAAGTGCCAATAAAGCCTCCAGCAGTCTTTATCCCGTTTGTGATTTGTTTTTCGCTGCGATTCCAGCGGGCTAACTCGGGTGTTTCATTTAAAGGCTCTGAGGTGAAACGAATTTGACAAACAGAAGTAAATCCACAATCTAAAAGTAATTTTCCCTGCAAGTATGAAAAAAAAACAGCTCTTTTGCCTAATTGGAAGTGGTGTCATCCAACCGTTGGGTATGAAAGAGCTCGTTAGAAAAAGGCAGAAAACACAAGAGCAAAGATTGTGTTCACAATCGCTGTCGATAAGATACGAGGACGCATGAATCAAAAACATGTGACATCATGAAACATCATTGTTCTACACTGAGCTTCATCTTTAAAACAGAGATCAAAGAGTGTCTGGTTTTAAATCTAATTTCATGCAAAATCTAATACTTTAACAGGAATTTAAACTACTAACAAGTCAAATCTGACATTTCAATCATGCACTGGCACCGCAGTGTTGGAATCCAGGAGTATAATGACATTACAGCTTTCGAATTTGGAACATATGATGAGTGTCGGCCCGTGACATTTATGTTGAGTGATTCTCCTGAATGCAAATGCAACACAGCAGAGAACACAGCCGTGTAGCTGCTCCAAGACATTCATTTGATCATAAGTTAGGTACTACACACAAGCATGTCCTGTGTGTTTGTGCGACAGCGGCGTCTGGCTTTGTGGATGCACCAAAGTTTGACAACAAGCTCAGAGACTGTAGAGCGGTTTGTCCCCGGACACTGTACACCGACACTGTCCTAGAACTGAGGATCTCTTGAGCTTCGCCTGTCATCACATGAGCTCTGCCTGCTCGTCTGATGACAACTGGCACCCAGTACGAACCAGAAAAACACTCCATCCATTTCTTCAAGCCTGTCACGATTCAATATATTGGTGTTGTGCAAACAAAACAAAAAAGAGGAGGTTTGAGTTGAATATTTATAACATCACTGTAGAGGAGTGTCACTCAAAACTGCCTTCATGAACTGGAGTGACCCTAATCAGGGCCACATATGTGCGCCGTCTCTTGTACATGCCAGTTGTTGCCAATGTTAACTTTCTGGTTGGCACGAAAGCCCTTCTACACGCACAACAGATTCTGCAGATTCTTTCTGTTTATACATGAATGAGGCACAAAGACTCGTGGGTGAAAAGTGTGACATGTTTTAGATTCCGCGCAAAATTGTCGTCCGCAAGAATGCGCACCACAGACTGGAAAAGTGACAGAGGGTAGAGGGGAGCTGACATGAAGCAGGCTGGCAGAGAGATGGCCGCTCCCAGCGCTTCACTCACGTCTGCTGACCGTGAAGTGACCGACGAGCTCTTGGCTGCAGCCGGGATTCGCTGCCGTGTGGAACCATGTTTGACAGATGACTCAACATTTGAAGACAAAGTCCTCAGACTCTCTCAGACCAGCAATAAATCATGTGCAATAGTGCTTCTTCAGCCACTGCCAAGCCAGAGCTTTCTAAGTGCATTAATATGGTTGTATTTACTAGGATTCCACTGTGCCTGCTTGCAGAGTCGAGGCCCAGATTATATGACAGGTTAAAGGCAAACATGACAGTAATAAGAGTTCCAGGTCCTTCATATTTTCATGGTGAGAGAGGATAGCGCTGGGCAAGCAGTTCTTTTTTTTTACTCATTGCTAATGCATACACTGGATTAACCCTCTGAAGCGTACAACAAGGGCAGCAGAGAAGAGAGGAGAGATAAACACCTGGTTGGGAACCAGCAACCTCCTTCTGAGCAAGGCAGGCAGGTACCACTTCAATGGAGCTTTTCAAAAGCAGCGGAAAAAATGCTACTGTGGGGCTCAGCTGCCAGATTAAAGGCAGCAATGCTCTTTTTTCACTCTGCTTTGACAAGAAGATTGCAGACTGCAGTCAATTTATCGTTCTTTGTCCTCTTCTGGTCCCAGAGCCGGCTCAAGAGCAGCAGGTAGTCGGATGGTATCATGCCAGAGCGCTGGAGGTTTGTATGGAGGTGAAGACAGAGGCGGCAGCTTCCTGCATGCACGATGTTGATCCGGAAAAAAGGTTCAAATTGTTCTTGCATGAAAACTCCTGAGCAAAGCAGTGTCTCCTAAAAACATCTGCTCTACAGGCGCAACAAGTGCAAATATCCCCACGCAGAGCAACAGAAAAAACACATACAAACACACTCAGCACACTTCAAAGCTGCTGATGGAATTTAGACTTTAACGAGCCAGAGGGGAGAAACGGAGAAGCACAAGGTGCATAAATGCTCCAGTCAGCCCAGACCAGACCCCTGAAAACCTGGGAGATCACAGCGGGAGAGGGGGACTCCTGCAAAGTTAGAAAAAAAAAGATTGGAGGCACACACACAGAAACAGAAGGCTCAGGAAGACCAGACTGCAGCCTGCTGTCTTTGCTCGGAAAAGAGCAGTTAGTTCGCCTTCCCACAATGCAGCGGTGCTGCGCAACGCAGACAGGAGGCGGCGAGCAAAACAACAAAGTTCACGGGTGCCTGTCTGGCAGCGAAGAGGAGACACCTCCGTCGACACAGCAGACACAACAGCAACACCGCCGACCCAAAACACATCAGAGAGAGAGAGAGAGAGAGAGCAGAACAACACAGAGGGATAAAACAAACAACATCAAACATGTGCAGCAGGCTTTGGCAAGTGCACTTGGCAGGGAGCACATGCAAGCAGGTTGATGAGCTGAGGGGACAAACATGTTATTAAGGAAGCATAATTACAGTTATAAATTTCTATGACATCTGGAGGGTAAAGAGCACAAGGAAAACCTAAAAAAAAATTAGAGCTGTGCAGTGGGGTGGGAGAGAGTTAAAGAAGTCTTTTCGATTCAGCGGGATTCTGTCTGTTTTTAAAATAGATTTACTCCGTTTGCTTGCATCCGCTCTACGACGTGTTTCAGACGAGGCGAGATGAGGTCGAATACGGAGGCTAAAGGCAGATAAACCTTTCAAATCTCTGCGTTATGATCATGCTGGAGGATATCAGCAGAGAAGCCGTCCTCAGTCTTTCTCAATCCTACAATCTACAAGAGACACTTTGATAATAATGAAAAAGTGAAGATATAAAAGCCTGAAATAACACTGAGGATAAATTTAATAAACATCCTAAATTTTGCCAGTTTTAGACGATATTTAACACTTGAGACCTTCGACTTTTTATATATATATCACTGAAGGGGAGCGATAAAGGGTCTTTTTGGTATTAGGACCAAAACTTGGGTATTATATTAATAGTAATGTCAACAAACTTCACCAAAATAACAGCTTGAAGTGACATTTAAAGCTTCCTTTTCTTCTTGCTTCCCTTTTCACCCACAAACATCTACATTAATTAACATTCAGTACGTGGGCTCAGAAAATGATTCTGGTCAGGTGATTTGGTTTTATTAGGTTGCTTGTTTGTTCCTTCAGGGAGAAAACACTGAACGGCCTGTGAGTTAGTGCCTGAAGAATTCTGACTGTGGGAATATGAAAGGTCACTTTAAAGAGGATGACTGATGGGGCCCACGCAGATCATGAAAGATGTGGCGGTGTGGCTTCACTGTGTGGGTGATGCCACAATGAATATTTAGAGAAGCGGTGAAACTTGACCAGATATCTAGAATAATCTCTCTTTTGCATTGTTCTTATGGATTAAACTGATCAGCTACGATGTTAAAACCACCTGAGATCGTGTGTCGGATGAAGCTCTGAGGACTTTGGATACTGGGTCAAGGCTTGTGGTTCTCTGTTGTGTTCCCAGGGTTCTCCAGCGAAGCAAGATGATCGCCTGTCGGGGGTTTTGGTTTCATCATATCCTGATATTTTCTAATTAGTTTCTCTTTAAACTGTCGGTTTATAAGGTGCACCAGATCAAGGTTAAGGCTCATCTAAGCTTGTAATCTTCTAATCACAAACTTTAGCCTCCAATAAGACCATACATAGGGATCGACACCTTTCTGAGAGCGCTAGAACAAAAACAGAACTTTATAACCTTCATGAAGAGAGGATTTACTGCTTTTATGATGTATTTGAGTGGTTTTAGCTGAATCTTTGATCCCTGTGTTAAGGGACTCTTTGCTGGTGTAATTGGAGTCCACTGGTCCTCTTTAGAGGAAGAAGTAACTGAAAATCAATACAGAGTTGATCTGAGTGACCACCTTGATCCCCTTGATGAAACATTTCTGTCCTGATTGAGTGATCTCTTCTAGGATGACTAAGGGAACAAGAGGTCCTTGAATGGCCTGATGACTTTAAAAATTATGTGAATTATATGCTGTGACTTTCACAGTCACCAGAATCTAAACTGCAGCTGTTCAGGCAACATATGGTGGCTCTATGCTTAACTAGCAGACTTTACGTTGGTTTGTCCCTCAGTTTGTCCCCCGCCAGTAGGTGTAACTCATAAACTGACTGTAAATTTCCAACATAGGCAAAGATTAAACGAATAGCTGACCCAGAAAAAGCACATTTTCAAGCAAACCTGCAAACGCTGGCAGGATTTGATGCTCGTCTTTGTCACATGTGACAGTAAACAGAGCGTCTTTGATTTTTTCGGGCGGTTTGCCAAATAAAACACGAATCGAAACTACGGCAATTTGTGGGAAACTTCAGCAGGCATTTTTCCAAGATTCCTGCAATCTCGTGGAGATAACAATTAACTAATTTATGGAGAATTTAACGAGCAGATAAACTATTAGAAAAGTGACAGTTCAGTTCAGTTTCAAAAGTAAGCACAGACCTGCCTGCTGCACACAATATCTCAAAGCGATGAGGCGAAGCGGGAATCAGGAAAACACATTCTCTTTCCATATCCTTATGCAGACGGTTTCCTTTTCCTCTTCTTTCATTGTTTATAGTTCTCTCTAATGTGACATGCCATGTCTTCTGACAGCTTTGTGGACGCATAAAATTGTTATTGTTTTTCTTTTTATGAATCATTACCCTTGAAGCACTTTTACAACCATTTCTTTGAGGTTTCTTTTTTTTTATTTATTGTTCTTACACATTGTTTTTGACATCTCAGAGATTTAGTTTTGATATAACCCCAAGAGTGAAAAGAAAGCGATTTGCATTTAGACAAAACAAAAAAAATAAAACTTTGATAAGTATCTCTGGTTACAACATGTGAAAAGTATTTAAAAAAAAAACACTAGAAATATAAATCCTTTAAGGAGCGCCACTGCTTCATTAACATCCAATCACACTTTAACCTCAGACTAAAACAAAAAAAAAAAAGTCATTAGCGCTTCCACATTAGAGACGTGAGGTTGAAAGAGTAGAGGCGGGATTTTAAAAGCACATTCCTCAAGTGCTAAAAGGCTCAATGCAAGTAATTTAAAACACAGGTATGTTGACGCCTTGGCAACTCTCCCACCGGCCCATTAATCCAACACCAGCAGGTTAACCGTTCAAATCTGAAGCACGCTCACACAAACGCACGCCTCCTGAAACACGCACTGCCTTCCCAGGAATGCTAAGTGCAACAAAGCAAGGAAACAACACTTATCACAGTTGGTGTTTATGTGATATTTTTCCGTTCCATCCCGTTCTGTCTCTCTGCCTTTATTCCTCGCTCCGTCTCCCTTTCATTGTGTCTCGGCCCCATTTATTACCCCTTTTGTAGTACAGTATACTCAATACATAAACAAATACAGCTGCTGCATTTCATCAAGCCTGTGATTAGTCTTGTCGACTGCACCACAGGCCCACGAGAACACAAGAGAAACACAGAAATATGCCATAAACTCTCCCAGGACGACCATTTCTGGAAACTCACTATTGTTTGTAGGAGGTGGGAGTTGTCATTATATGTTTTGGGGTTTATGCTTTGTTTTTCTATGGAGATCGTAAATTCTCCGGCCTGTAAATGTGAACGGTCTACAGTGAGACAATAAAGGATGTATTATTGGATCGAATGGGAGAAGTTTCTATCTGACTGACTCTGCTTTTCAGATGTTCAAAATAAAACGTGTGCGAGGAGAGAGATGCAGCCAGAGAATGTACGTTGTGCATGTTCACTGCATCTGTATGTCCTCTCTTATCCCATTTAAACATTTCTCTGGGTGTGTGTGTGTGTGTGTGTGTGTGTGTGTGTGTGGTAGAGGTTGTGTTACAACAAGATTGAGAGAGAGGAGATCAATGCCCCAGCCCGAGGCCCTGGGATAGTGACTAACCATCTAATTAGAGGGAAGAGGAAAGAGCCGGAGCTTTAAATGAATAATTAGTGCCTTCTCAGAGTCCAGGCCGAACAATGCAGGGAAGAGATGAAAAATGGCCACCGCACCGCATTGCTGCCTTCCCCTGATAAACCAAACCAGCCAGTGTCCCGAGGAATCCCAGGAGACTTGATACCGGCGCGACCGGAAGGTAAAAAGACGAGCAGACACTTGCTGCCCGCCTTAGATGTGTCCATTTATCATCATTCGCTTTCAAAGAGATCAGCTTCTTATTTGCCCGCTATGGTGGGTTGTCACCAAACGGTGACGTCAGCAGAAATGTGGAAACACTGACGCTTCATGCAGCTCGAAATTCCAAATTCTGTCACTTTCCTTCACATATGACGCAATATAAGAGAAAAAAAAACCCATCAGATTTTATAAATTCCCATGAGATGTTGGCATTTCATCCAACAGCACGGGGCAAACAACTTTCATTCACATGTTGAACTGCAAATTGCATGTACAGCATATAAACTAAAGAATGAATGTACATCATTTTTGCATCCATCCTGGCATAAAAAAATCTTCACTGATGCATCACAAAAGAAACTAATGCACAACATTGAAAAGAGAGGAGAAAAGAGCATTTTTCCAGACGTCCTCAGAAACATTACGAGTGTATATAATACGAGAGTAACAGCTAAAAGCACCATAATAGACCCTTGACGCTGCAGTAATCATTCCAACAGCCATGATGGTGAAGAACGTCATGGACAACATGTTGATTGGTTTCTTGGAAGCCTGATTAGTGAACAAGACATGCAGTCATTAAATAAAAAGGTGAGCATTGATGTGTGCTGTAAGATTCGCAGCAGATTTGTCCGTTAGATAAGTAAACACTGCACAGCAGGCTGCATAGAAGTATGGACAACAGATCAACAAGTGATGCCAAAATAGTGCAGAACTACAACCAGATCATTTGCAACCAGAGTCTGCACAGTGGTGAGCAGGTGGTAGCAGCTTGGTGGACATCCTGCTTCTGCTTTTGAGGAGCTATCATGATGATCTCACACAGTCTGTGGTGCACAGGGGACATTTTGGTGTGATGGTAGAAGCAACGACCCTGAGATTTATAAAAAAGTGGGAGCATGAATGTGCAAAAATAAATTTAGAGATTTAGGTTTTGGGTATCTTGAGTGGAAATGCTGGCCTGCATGTGGAACTGATCAGAAACATTTATCCTCTTTGCACTATGAACATTTCATTACTCCTTTTTAATTGAACTCAGCCACTACTTTATTTTTTAAAATCTTTTTCAAAGGGGTCCCCAAATTTGTTTTAAGTTAATCGTATAAAAGACCATCAATAAGCTGAAATATAACAATTTCTACTTTTTTTTTAAAGTGGAGAGTTTCTCATATTTATGTCTTGAATAGATGTTCATAATTCCTACAGAATGAAGTCTGTGGGTTTGTTTGATATTTGCTATTGGAGAGAAGTAGCTCGACAAAGACTGGATGGATTGCTATGAAGTCTGGTGCACACATCCACTGCTCCCCTCAGGATGAGCTGAAGACGTTCATTTTTCATTTAGCTCAGCTGTGCACCGGCTAATCGCTAATTAATTCTAACACACTAAATTAGGAAGGTGAACATAGTGAACAATATAACAGCATGTTAACATTATTGTTGTCAGCATGGTCTCTTTAGCATTTCCCCGGGTTCACAGAGCTGCTACCATGGCTGTAGCCCTGCATACTTATTTTATAACTGTCTTACTTCACTAATTAAAACTCATACCTGCTATGGTAAAACATTCTGATTAAATTAAGTGTAAAAACTGGCAAAATAACACAACGCGCACACACATGCAGGAGGAGACTAACCAGCTCTTATTGTACAACACCCAATAAAATAAAAATAATGCTGATTGTACCTGTGCAGGGCAGTGCTGATGCACATTTGGCTGTGAGCCTTCATTCATGAGGCCTAAAGTGGTTGACCTGCGATTCATCTCCTCCTCCGTCCACAGAAAAGCACTAAACAATGGCTATCTACTTGTTCTCATTAGCAAACATTCTACAGAACCGGCTGGCCTCGTAATCAATACCTTTAATTCCCTAATGGCCCTGGCTGATTTAACCTCATCCATGTTGAGAGAGAGAGAGAGAGGCAGGCAGAGAGATGAAATCTACCTGATGTCCTCTGGCTTGTTTTTCTGAGAGTCTACTCTCTAGTTTCTGTCTAAGAGTTTCCTCACAGCGACGCGGGCTGGTATTTCCCCTGAGGGCGGGTGTACGTGGAGGTACGAGAAGGTCAGAGATCAGAGATAACAAGCTCCCTCACCCACTGCACCAGGTAAAGACGGGCCAAATGCAGGTGAAAGGGGTTCATCAGTGACACAAACCATCCAAATACCGGTCCAAAAAATGTCCTCAGCTCAGTTCTCTATTGTCTTTGCTTCCTGACAAATCCAACTGTAGTAGAATAAAGCTCTGCATCTGCAGTAGAGAGTCGCATCTTCAAAATGTCTCCTCGGGGTTCTCGGGTTTGTGAACAGTTAACATCTAACGTTAGCAGACAGTTTCATCTCTGTGGTGTGAGTACGCAAGTTTAAATTAAACCTCTAAATATACTTACGCGGCACCTGTGGTAATTTGATGCATTAAACTGCTCTGAAAAGAAGTAGCGCGGCATATTTTCATATAAGAGTGTACAATAATTAATTTGGTTGCTGCAAAATGATCTCAGCAGATAACTTTAATTTATAAGCCTGGGGCGGTGAGGCCAGAAATCTCAGTTTGGTTGCATGTGGGTGCACAGACATGCAGACACATATTACACTATTTCTATCCTCATGTGAAGCCTCCATTTACTACATTCAGCTACACTTTGAACATAATTCTTATAAGGGGAGCCACATGATAGGCCTCTCAGCTTTTTTTGGTTTTGTTGGATCATGGGTTGTAAATCTTTCTTTGTTTATTTTTTCTCTTCCATTTTTAATATGCGTGGAAACGGCAAGATCCCAAAGCCAAAGCGTAACCGTCACCGCAACATGACTGACCTTACCCCATCTTCATTTCTCATAATTTGAACCTGCAGCTCACTCAAAGTCTAAATCTCTGACCGGATTTTGCACTGTCAGGAGTACAGGAGCAAACACACACACCCTTCTCCACTTAGTGATGCCTGAACCTGCCTCAGTATGCTGGTTGGGAGGGCTGGTTGTGGTGAAAGCTGGTACAAGACCACCTAGGGGAAATATTCTGCCTCTGAAAACAATGGCAGAGAGTGAGATAAATACTGCAATAACAGAACCTGAAAGCATCCCTCGCTCAGGCAACCACAACAGCCATGAGGCAGGGCTGTGGTACTTCAGTCTGGGCTTGGTTTTCAAACCACATGTCCAACTTGTCTCGACCTCTTGCTTATTTTGATTCGCACTTGTTCTTGTCGCAGACATTCAGTCTACAATTTATTTGACTTTTTCTGCCTTTCATGAAATCTTCACATACTTATTCCTCCACATTTACCACTTTTTGATCTGTTTTTTCCAAAGGCACACAATTTAGATCATAATGCCTTGGTGTATTATGTAATAGTCTGCTGTATTGATTGGTTGGAAGCAACTAGACGGGGACAAACGGAAACATTCAGGTAATGATGACGACAAGTTTTCATTTGACACCTCAGTTTTTTTGTCTGCGACCCCAGTAGGCCTGGCCCTGATTTGGACCCAGCTGACATGGTCTTGATTTAATCTAGAAACATTTCAGTCAATTAAATGAACTTGATATCCGAAGAATCACTGATTTCCAAGAATAAATGCCAACAACTCAATGGCTCCGAGCATGGTTTTGGTGTGGCATCTTTTCAGTGTATTACGGTTTTTCACAGGCTAAACAACAGCACCTAACACAAAGTATGAGGCTTGATCAAGAAGTTTCAGGACTGTGCCTATATAAAGCAAAAACTACACTTGATTTAAATATGGCCACTACCCCCTTTTAAGTAGTTTTCTTGTGCATTAAAACAAATGCTCCCAACGCTTCTACCATTTTTGGAAGCCCTGTTTTGCATCAAGCAACATCTCCTTCACTGTACCAACATGGCGACCCTTCAGCTTGAATTTCCTGTTGGCGGAGAGGAAAAAGCAGCAGGTAGCCAAACCTGGGGAGTAGGGTGGATGGAGAGCCGTGATTGTGTAGCAAAAAAGTGTGTCCGCATTGGGACACAGATCGGGTTATCTGCACCTCAGGGTGTTACAGTACAACTCAGTGTTGACCACCAGTTCCAATGTTCTGATGCCATTGTAGACTGCTGTTTGGTCTCTGGGTATTGGCTGTGGACCCAACTCTCGTTACCAGTGGTGATCAAATACATTAAGGTTTTGATCAGTTTGATACAGAATTAGTTGCTCTTGTTGCGTTTGCGTTTGAGGTCCATGGGAAATCGCAAATGCAAACCTGCAAGCAGTCAGAACAGGATTTCCAGAGAATGTTCGAAACTTGGGAGGAGTACTTAGAGTGAGGAGGATGTCAACCACATCCAAAACAGGTATGGACTTTGCCTTTTATCTCAATTGCACCTTTTACAGCTAAAGACAATGGCGGTGCCTTCAGCTTTGTTAGTATTTAAAAGAACAAACAAAGAAAAGAAAAAAACTTAAAGTTTGGTGTAAAGCAAAATCAGGGAAAAGTAAGTTGTTCATATTCATAGTGGGACACATGGACTGTTTGTACCAAATGTAATGGTAATTTCTGCAGTTGTTGATGATACAATTAAACTAGTCAAATGCCAACCAATGCCAATAACATAAATCAGGAGTTCTTCAAAGTCTTTAGGACGCATCAGCTGGGAACCATGAATGCCTGCACAAAACTTACAAACGTAGATGGTGGCACATTTTTCAGGGTAAGTGAAAACCAGGACCTGCCGATCGTGCTCGAGGAAATTACTGATATGATTTCAGGCAATCGTTACAGTCAACACCTCATAAATGTTGTTGTCAGCAAAAGAAATTAAAAATAACGTATAAATTAATTCACTAAGGGCTGCAAGGTGGTCAGTGATTAGCACTGTTGCCTTGCAGCAAGAAGGTCGCCGGTTCGCGTCCCGGTGAGGACACCCGGGATCTTTCTGCGTGGAGTCTCCATGTTCTCCCCGTGCAGTGTGGGTTCTCTCCGGGTTCTCCGGCTTCCTCCCACAGTCCAGAAACATGTTGAGGTTAATTGGTGATTCTAAATTGTCCGTAGGTGTGAATGTGAGTGTGCTTGGTTGTCTGTCTCTAAGTGTAGCCCTGTGATAGACTGGTTACCTGTCCAGGTGAACCTGCCTTCACCCTGAGTCAGCTGGGATAGACTCCAGCCCTCCTGTGACCCTTGTGGGGATTAAGTGGTGTATAGATGATGGATGGCTGAATCGACTAATTACTTGAACACGATGATCATAAATTGCAAACCTTCTACAACACCGATACCTGCAAGTAAAAAATCTCCACACTGCAATGAAACGGTTGCATTTCATAAAATTGAACAGCTTGTATTTGAGCGGGGAATATAGACATTTACAGCAACTGAGGTATGTCAGTTCCAAAAAGACTTGTGAATACTTGTAAACCTCTGACCCCCAAGAGCTGACTTTCATCCAAAAAAACAGCAATGTGGACACAGATATCTGGTCACATCCATTCAAAAGTACTTCAAGCTTGACTCAGGTGTCGCACGACTTCAAAGGGCCATTTAGCAGCGTCATAAATCAGTCTTAATGAAGGCAATATCTCATCACTGCATATTTTTCTTCAACGTGCAGCAATAAAACCCTTTTCCAAACACACAAGTACTTTGTTTTAATGTCTTCAAGGTGCGGCTGGTTAGCTTGCCAGATGGATGTGGTGCTGCTAGTGTAGAGACTATTGTTATATGATGACAGATAGGGTTAATCAGACATTCCCTCAATTGTTCAAGCAGATGAAAGTATAACCTGCTGCAAGAGAGGTATTCAAGTCATACATCAAGTAGGTTAAATGCTCAGGTGCAAACATATTGACAGCTCTATAACAAAGAAACATCTTGAAATATCACAAAGCTCATGGGAATTGTGGCTGACAGATAATAAGACTCATTACCCAACAAAGCAGGTACTGTCAGTCATAGTGGCGATGTCTGGAATAGGGAAGAAGTGCAGTAACACACTCTGGTAATGAAAAAAAAACAAAAACAACATACTGTGTGCAACTTAAGGTCAATGTTAGCAAAACGTAATGTGGGATTTAAGTAGGTTTATTGCTCACTATTGTTCCTAAATTCAATGTGTCTCATTATTTTTTGTGATGGAATTTTGTACATTGCATTCACAGCTATTATGGTAGAAAAAAAAAAGTCCTACAGTGCACAGAAACGGAGACAAAGTGGTACACATCTCTCTCTACTGCAGGAAAGCACAGTGGCATAACAAGTTTTTCTTGGTTATATGCTGTTGAGAGATGAGCTCCCAATGTGCAGATCAAAGCAACTTTGTCTTGGCAAACGCTTGAGGACTTCACCCTGACAGTTTCACTCTGTGTCAGTCAAATCGTCAAGCAAATGCATGTCAGCCTGAAGGAGCCACACCAAAACAAAATGTCTTTCCAGTACGGAACGCTCCGGGGAAGGAACCATCACGCTGTCAACGGTCAAGAATTTCTGAACATCACAAAACAGGAACATGCAGCCGGGCCATCTTTGAAATTTACAACAACGTGCAAGCATTGACTTTAACTGGAGTTTCTCCAAAATCTTAACAAGGGCGAGTGAGTAAAATATACTTTCAAACTGAGCTAATGTGTCATGAAACTGGCATCAGCACATGAAGCTTGGTTTTTGAGAGCCCCCCAGGTAACAGCTAACTTTGAACCAATAAATTTAGCTGTCAGCTCCAGTTTGCTTTTGGTGAACCCAGTGATATCGCCAGAAGTTTGACTGGTGCATTCCTCCTCCACCTTACTACATACATAATACACCTCATTCCGAAGTCAGACAGCATCAGTGCTTCTCTGCCCGACACACAAAGGGCTGACGAGAACGCATCAGCACTGCTCTGACCTACAGTCTGGGAAACAGCACATTTCACAGTAGCCAAAATACTCAAAAAAAACATCCCTATAACTTCTAAATCTTGACATTCAGTGAAATTCAAATAATCTGTAATGTTCTGTGAAAATGTTGAGGCTGGTCCACTTTGCAAGAACTGGACGTCAATAAATAACGACACTTGTGACAAGGATATGCTAAGCTGAGCGTTTAGTGGTCAGGAAATAAGAAGGGCCTCAATCCTGCAGGACATGCCTCACTGTGGACGACGTGCACTGACAGCGTGCCTTTTTGAAATGTTTAGACAATTCCACCACATGATAACTGCTGCCATGAGGGAACACTAGGATCAACAAATGCAGTGACCTACACTGTAATCCACGCTGTCAGACTATGTGTTTCTGGCCTCTTGTGACCTGCCTGGGAGTGTGAGCTCCACCAGGGTGTGTCACGCTCGCCAGGGTGGCATGACCCCAGATGACAGGGAACCCAGCTGGATAACAGATGAACCCGTTGGCAGGCTGTGGCAGGTGTCTTGGCGAGTGGTGACCAACTACCAACCACGCGACATCAAACGTAAGCAAAAAAAAAAAAAAAGTAGACAAAACGAAAGCACAGACAAAACAAAAAGCCAGACAAAATGAAAACAAAGACCACTGTTGCCCTCTCTCTGGCACACCACGGTGTTTTTCAGGCTATTGTTGCCAGCCGCAGACTGAGAACACCGACACTAAGAGAGCATCAGCACTCTCTCACTTGGCAGATGAAGCCTGCGAACGTAGCAGATTGAGAACAGGCAGTAAACGAGGTAGAAGGTGAGCCACCACATGGCCATCGTGGTTTCACAGCAGATGAGACGGAGCAGTCGTGTCTGAAAGCTCTCCGGTATCCCTGCAGGGAGAAACCGTCTCCACCGAAACAGCATGTTTTCATGACATTGGATGCCTGTTAACAGCAAACCTTATCTCCTTTTCTTACGTTACAGGTCTCTGTCCAACTTTTACGGCACAAACAGAAAGAGCAACGGTCGTCTAAGACTGTATTTGATATGGGCAAAGCTCTCAGCCGTTAGAATTGGGACACATGTTGCAAGGATGGGTTACACACAGTCCAGCCCTGGATGTCAAAAACAAGGCTGAACCAGCACATGGCAAACCAAGCTGGAACAAAAGCTGGCCTAATTTTACCAAAGATAAGGGATGAGCCCAGCTGCAAACAGAGATGGCTGCTCTTCTCTTTCCTCCTAATACACAAAGGTTTGGAATATCTGCCTTGACACACTGCACTAAATGGACGGTTGTCTGAAGTAGGTCAGTCAAAAGTCTAATGGGATACACACAAGCTCCTATACACATAATCACGCAAAAATACCATGGATACATCCATAGATACACACAGGCCATGCAGCCAAAAGGCATTATTAGATGGGCTAATGGGTCCTGAGCCATTCAAACAGCAGGCTTTAGTCAAGCATGCAACTCAGACAGGATAATGGTGGGATAGCCGGAGGGGCTGGGAGGTTCTTGAGGCCTGGTGGAACCTATTGCTATGAAAAGTCATCTTTAAGTTTCAGCTTTGCCCCTGCACTGTCTGATTACTGTTATCAACCCGTTTACCTCAGGCTGAAACATATGCTGCACTTTTCTTCTTCTGTGGCTTTTATCTGTTTTGATTTCAAAAGTACGGTGTTATAGCTAAATTCCACCCGCCCATCCATCCATCCATCCATCCCTCCATCCATCCATCCATCCATCCATCCATCCAGCCATGTATACTCGCTTATCCTTTTTGAAGGACGTGGGAAGGCTGGAGGCGATCTAAGCTCATACTGGGCGAGAGGCGGGGTCAATCACCAGGCTGACACACAGAGACAGACAACCATTCACAGTCACAGTCACGCTCGCATGCAATTTCGAGTCGCCAATCAACCAAACTCGCATGTCCCTGTTCAGAAGCTGGAGCACCCGGACAAAAAAGCCAGAGAATGCACGGGTAGAAGATAAAAACCCCACACGGAAAGGCCACAGCTGACCAGCAGGTTCGAACCCACAACCTTCTTGCCGTGAGGTGACAGCACTAACAGATAGCTAAATCCCACATGCACATGAAATATTAAGGAATGTAAAAAATCTGAGGCTGTGATACCAGATAAGATAAAAAGGTATGTATTTGGAAAAGAAACACCATAAAATAGACAAAGACAGAAGAGGAATGTGTAACCTCAGAGACAAATAGGGAAAAAAGAGAGATTAGTCAAGTAAAAAAGTTGAATTTTATTTATGATTAAAGAGGTGAAGTAAGTATATATTCCAGAGAAACTGAATAATTTGGTTTTGCTTGGCTTTAACTTTCTTTCTTTATCTTTCACATTATGTTAAATTGTCAGATTCTTCTGGTTCCTAAAAGTATGCAAACGTAATGTGCGTTGCACTTTCATGCAAACGCCAAAGAGACGAATAAATGGAAACTCTTTCGATAACCTTAAGTAAATAATTAGCAACATGAGCACATGTGAAAGTTGCATGCATGCTGCAAATCATTACATCTGAACCTCCTCTGGCATCACAAACACTGTCGGTTGATTCACCTGAGTCTGATCTCAACAGAGGTGATTAAAAAGGTGGAGGGAATGAAAGTAATGGGATTAAAGACAGGCAGCTCTTTGTAAGCATGTGCCAAGCTGTTAGAGAAGACACACAGAAGCAGAAAATCTCCCAGTGTAAACAGTCCATCACACATATTCATCCAGGAATTACAGGACAGGAAAACTCCCACACCCACATGTGAGCAAAATGTACAAATATATCTACAAACTGGTAGATGCACATAATCAGTCACATCAAAAAAGCGTGTCAAAACAAGCTGCAAAGCCAAAGGGGAAACTTATGAACACACATGCAAACACGCACACACACACACGCCGAGGCAGTGATTGACATCTTGCATTAAAGTAAGGGCAGGCCCAGACATGGCAGGAGGAGGGGTGACGGGAGGCAATTAGAGACATTTTTTAGATGATAATAGCTGTGTACAAGCCATACAGTTCATAAAAGCTATTCATAGCAGGCGAGAAGATGAGCATAGCTATGAAAATGACTGGTCCATGTGCCCATGATATGGCCCCGAGGGGAAGAGCAGCGAGAGACAGCGATAAAGGAGTGGCAAGCTCTTACTCTGGCATGTAGGGATGTCACAGTATCTCCAGTAGATCCCGTCTTCGTGATCGGCAATGTAGCACCACGGCTGAACGTCTCCATCAGGGTTCCTGCAGAGGAAGAGGGTTAAAGGTCAGCTGAAATGCAAAACATTAGCGGCGTCTCAGACTCGTACAATCTCTTGCTTTTCTTTTTCATTCATGATGTTAAACTGAATCTCTTCAGTTGGATTGCTGAACTAAAAAAAACACACACAAGGTATGTGAGACACCATCTCAATTTCTTCACCTTAAAATGATAACAGATATTCCATCACAATTAAGGCAGATTAATTGCTAATGAGACAAGCTTTTAGTTGCAGCTCTTTTTAAAAAAATATTATTAGAAAATTGTGATCTTGAAGTCTTAGATATCATGTATGAGCTGCAACTGTTCACAACAAATCTGAATCAGATTTAGAAAAGTTCTATCGCCAACTAGGTTTTCACATACAAGGAATCTGACTTAATGTTTTAGTGCACAACAGTAAACAGTCACATATAGATTTCTAAACAGTGTTTCCAGTCAGCAGGCAAATAAGTAGTGTCACAAGTCAAATCAGCAAAAGTGTAATCAAGGATCTTGAAATCACAAACAGTAATAGAAATACTTTCAGTGTGCAGGAATGTGCAAATTAATCATCTGAGAATGCACAAGGTTACACAGTGTGTAATGTACATCAGAACAGGTGTCAGAAAATATATAAGTAAATAAAAACAACAAACTCATGCTGTTATGCACAGATTCACCTTTTTTTGTTTTGTTCCCTAAAATGTATTGAGACGGGCAATTAGTGAGAATAAAGACCTTTATAGGGATGGTGTGATGTGTGGATGCAGCTGTGTTTTCAGACTTCTTTTGTCTCAGAGCAGATACAGTCAGAGGTGTGTTGGAGAGCGGATGAGGTTCAAAAAGAAAAAGAAGCTAGAGAAAGACAGAGGGGGGTAGAGGAGATGATAGTCTGGATATCAGGGCGAAAAGAGAAAAACACAAAGACAGACCATCAACCGAAAACCCCTCTGAAGAGAGCAGAATACTCCACAGTGTTTCAGAGGGAGATTATCTCAGCTGTGTCAATCATCCTGAGTAGCACCCCTTGGTGCTTGTTGGTTTGGCCCCTTCCTCTGCACTCTGGAGGCTTGACCATGCATGTCAGTCAAGGGCCAGACCAATTGGTCTGGTTGGAGGTCGGGGGGGAAGCTCTTTGTTCTGGGCCAGACACAGACCAGAAAAGGAATGGGTGATGGGGCCCATCTTTTGTCTGAGGCCGCGGCCTCTTTTGAACCTCATCAAGGCACTTTTAACCCGTCATAATAAGGCTGACAGGCCCCTTGGTGCTTTTCCTTTTCAGTTTCACTTACAAAAGCGATGAGAAGTGGGACTGAAGATAGAAATACCTAAAAGCTTTGTGCAGGCTCCATATCTCCAGGGTAATCTTCTGACTTTGCAAATCATGATCCTCATGGCAACGTCCAGATTGCTGATAGATTAAATCAAAGCTGCTAGTATCCAATAGAAGCTCGTCTTGGTTCTGTTGCAACTCTTTAAGCTCTATTTCAGGATAACTGAACTGTAAAAATACACTCCCTTCTAAGATGACATTGGCGTTTTTTTAGCCTTGGCTGTAATTGCCAGAAACCTTTTCTCTTCTCTTTTGACACACCTCATTGTAGCATCTTGAAAAAGCCCTGCAGCGCTGCACTATCCCATTTCTCCTTTTGTGTGCAAAGTTGTGAAGGGCGTTTCCATTTCTTTTCTCTTCCTATCAA
Source organism: Stegastes partitus (assembly GCF_000690725.1). Lineage (NCBI taxonomy): Eukaryota > Metazoa > Chordata > Actinopteri > Pomacentridae > Stegastes > Stegastes partitus. The sequence continues at coordinate 713,384 of NW_007577905.1, forward strand.
GAACACTATCCTGAGTTTCCTCCTTGCTTTTTACACTTAGAATGAGGCCCTGACAAAGATGTCGTTGGAAGGATTTTTCATGGCTGAACTTGAGTTTACCCGACTTAAAGCTTTTACTCTCAATATCCAGCAGTTACTGCTCCCTTTCTTGCAGCCTGTGACAATGTGAAGAAGAAGCTCATCTTGTTACATTTGATTTATTCTTAACCATTCTGCCGTCAAAACAACCAGACATTTTCCCATGTTCAGAAGAAACCAGGTTTGTTTTCCAGGAAATCTGGACACCGTATCATGAGCCCAGATCTGTTTGTTGCTCCACCCAGATTGGTGGCAGACACCTGTTTGTTCAGCCCGAGGATACTGTTGAAAAACTGGGTCCAACCATCAAAACATTGGATTGTATACCCTTTCTCTATTTCTCTCACCTCTTCTCTATTTCATGCCTGTCGACACATAATGGTCCCATCTGAAATAAGACTCTCACAAACTCATAGAAGACACTATAAGCACTTATATAATACACTGCACTTTCTTAATCAGCCCCTAAGGAGGCAGGCATGAATTACAACCATTAGCTTTAAAAACACATCCTCAGCAGACTCCCCATCCCATGTCTGACCCGCCAGCGTCTTTGATCTGAAACCCTGATGCCCTAATAGCATTTCATTCTTCTCTGTCACACGCATACACCTGCACACCTCCTTTTAGGAGAAGCATGGGAACATCATCCGCACGGCTAAAGTGAAAAGGCAAGTCCACATGACAGAGAAACATAATCAATCCTGCCCCGAGGTGCCAGTGTGTTGTGTGAGGGGAGGGAGGGTCAAAGGGAAGGTGGAAAGCAGACAGTCTCAGATTAGCTGAGGTGCCACGGTGCAGATAAGAGCAGACCTCCATGGACGGAAATCCATTCGTTTAACCTGGCAGCACAGAGGAAACCTTTGGTCCCCGGGAGTCTGATAAAAGTTGCTGCCAGTCATATATACAAACATACACATAAATAAATATAGGTTGGTTTGTATGTGTGTGTTTAGGGTGCTGTATGGGAATTGCATTCAGTTCCATGTGCGTCAGAGAAGGCCCGCTTGGCTCTGAGCAGAAGAGCTTGTTGAAACACTCCCATACCCAGAGGTAGATCACAGAAGATGTTTGGACACTTAATTGGCACAATTACGCTGATTGACTCATTTTGCTCGAAGTGAGCCACACACACACACACACACACACACACACACACACACACACACACAATCCACACACAGAGCCAATTATAGCCACACTGCGTTTTGCCTCAGAGCCTCTCCAGTCCTGCATTTGAAGGCGAGAGTGGCTTACATCTGAACACCGAGAAAAACAGCTGTTTCTTCGCTGGCTGCTGTTCAGAAGGTTTCCTTTACGTTAATCAGAAAATTTATGATCACCTTTAAAATGCCTGGCACAGTGAAACTACACATAAAAAAAAAATCTAAAACTCATTCACGTCCAACTATGTGTGCAAATTCTGGGAACAACATGCAATAACATTTTTCACGAGATAAACTTTTAAGTGAGATTCTAGACTGAAGTTTTGTTTCGTTAAACTGGTAGACATGTTAAAAAAAAAAGAAAAAGAAAAAGATGAAAGCTAAAGTTCCCTCATTTTGCAGAATTGGAGAGGAGAAACGCTGATTGCAAAGTGGTGGTGAGAGGCTTGTCTGGATTGGGATTTGAGGTCAACAGCAGATCAGAGTCTGGCAATTTACTGCCTGAGAGAAGACTCTTTAATTGACTTGGATGATTTAGCATGCAAACTGCTGCCTGCTGCTGCACTGCATGAATGCATGTATTGAAGAGGAGGGCTTGTTGGTTGTAGGCTGATGTACAGTCTACTGTCCATTGTTGCTCTGTCTCACGGTCTACTTGTGCTAAATATGAAGTTGTGGTGTTACTGTGTCATGTGTTGCTGGTAAACACACCACTGTGTTCTGCGACTTTAAAGAATTAATTCACAGATATTACAAAAAAAGCCTTGTTCTTAACTAACCTCCACTGGAATCCAGCCTGGTGGGTATTACTTTTTGTTCAATACACGTAGGACTGAAGATATCTGCTTCTGAGATTTCACTCTGCCACTTGACAGAAGTAGTTCCTGAGGTTTGTTATGTTTGAAACCGCACAAGTTTGAATCCATGTTTTCGAGACATCATCATCATATAAAGTGGAAGCGATACATATTTGTATGCATCCAGCTTTAAAAACACACCATGTGGACATGTTAACAGTTTAAAAATGTGATTTTTACAGGAGGGAGTCTGGAAATTACACTATTTAGTGGTACCACAAACCAAATGGGATAAACTGCTTCTGGATGTCATTTCTCCCACAGACAATGTTAGCCGCTTGACAGAAGCATCTCGACATCTTGAATTGGCTGGATTCCTGGTTACATTATCACATAAGATTATCTGTGTCTTTCAGAGTTAAAGGCACAA
>NW_007577905.1:717021-777898 GCF_000690725.1 Stegastes partitus
TTCTCAAAACCTCAACAAATACAACCAACTATCCTTTAAAGACAAATGTCCAAACATATAAGAGGTACAATTTATTGAACCAAATTTGCTCCTGCTCTGACATTACTGTAGTGTGGATGCTGATGCTTTGCCACCGCACAGTACATCTTCTCATGGGACACTTCTATCAACTTCTTCAATTTAACTAAGCAGTGCCCTGGGATCATAATAACAGTCACACAACCAGCGCGACAACTTTGCTGCAGTTTTCCTGACCTCAGATTTGCACCTGACATCATGGAGATTCAATTACAATCAGCTTGGGGAACACTATTCACTCTGGCATTTCCATTATCTCATCTATGTAAGGCAAAAGCATTAGAAGCCATCGCGAACACTCGTAAATTCTATAGTACACACACACACCTGCATATAAATAGCCGTCAAATGGCTGGCAAAGCTATTCAACCACCCACTGAACCATCATGCACTTCACACCCTCATACTAATGCACCGAAGGGAGAGTGCAATATCAGCCAGCAGGAACAGTGCAGTGGAAGGAACAATAAATGAAACATAAATCAGAACTTTGATTTGCGTGATGTTCTTCTCGTGTCATGAAGCATCCAGAAAAGGGTCAGAGAAGAACTTTAAGGCTGAATAAAGTGTCTTGTTTAAGTGCAAAAGTGTGGAATGATTGCAAACCGACATCCGAGCTCAAAGCCAGACTTAGACCATTTACCTCCGTTTCACGATGCGAAATAAATTCTGAACCGAACCGTGCCGATGATTAGTAACGTGATATTGGCTGTTGAAATGAGCCTCCCTAAGTCTCGGCTTAGACACGAGAGCTCTTGTCCTTTTCCTGGAGGATTTGTGCTTCATTCTTTGCAAGGGGGAATAATGTGACATTTCCCCTCTGCCCGGTTTCTTCCCGTTTTCACTGGGGTATTTTATAGCAGGCTGTAAAGATGAAATGTGGGGGCTGTTAGGGCTCTTTCTTCAACAATACTATAGTGACCTCTTGACTAAATTACCACCAAGGAAATGCTGGTGATGGGACAAAAAAAGTGATCCTCTACGTCTCTGCTTCTCAACATCTGATACGTGCTTGGAGCTGTGTGTTAAAGTTAGGAAATGTAGAGAATCCTTGCTTCACATTATCCACCTGTGCTCTGGACTCTCTCATTTCTTAAAAGTGGCCTCAGGGTCAGACATGCCTAAACTGCCACGGCTCCCCTTTATAACCCCTCCTTCTGGCTTTCACTCTGCTGGCCTCCCTTTTGTCTGAGAATTACCAACTACTGCGAAGTTCTAGAAATACTGACAAAAAGCTAAACCTCAGATGACAGACAAACACATGACAGAGAAACATTTTGAAGGTGAAAGTGGGTTAAAGAAATATTGGAAACGATTTGCATTGCAAGATGCACCTCATGTAAATAAGGAGATTTGCAATCCAAATTGGGGAACAATGTCTGAGACCGTTTCCCACAGAGGTGGAAAAATCCATCTCATGATCTAGCTTCATGTGACTGAACGAATCAAACATTGCAGTGGGATCCTCTTCTGCAGGTACGTTCATGTTCACAACGTGTGCACACGACAACACGCATGTGGGTGGACGCATGCACAAATACTTGACCTTGCGCAGACATGCCATAAATACCATCCCTCATCTTTTCATAATAAAGTGGCCACTTTGGTTCCCACAGTGCTGCTGATGGGTGAATCCTTTCAAGGAAAAAGTCTGACAAAAGTTGCAGCTTCAGCCCTAAGTGACAGAAATCCCTCTGTCGGGAAACAAGCAAAGCTATGAGCTGTCAGTGAGTTGGAAAAGCTGCTAAATGCATCCGATGCCAAGAAAACAGCCAAATCCAAACAATGAACATATCCTTTTCGAATCACTTGTTGGACATAATACACTCCTAGTGCGCAGGGAAAGCATTCCTCCATCCTCTGTACGTATCCTCCTCATAAATCTTCCGAATTCTCATCCAGTTCAAGTAAAAACAAATCTGTCCAGTGCCACTTCAAAGCATTGCTGCATTATGAGTTTACAACCATGACTTAGAGAAATGTTTCAGAGGCTTCGGGCCGAGCAGGAGGGGGTGTTCTGTTTCTTATGGCCCAGCGATCCGAGCCAAGCCACTGTTCTGGACGTCTCGATGAACTGACTCACGAAAGAGTGCGGCTCCCTGAAAATACACAAGTTTGACAGTTGTGCATACAATGCTGACAGTTGCACTCGGAGTGTGACTGACGGATAGAAAGGGCTTCCGAGACACCCAAAAGCCACTGCGTCCCTTCACATTCCAGGGACGAGGGATGGAGATTTGCTTACACAAACTCCAAGCGTGGCGTTTCAAGCGTGTTTGCATCCTTGTGATGACAGGGATAAATGCTCTCTTTGGGTACTACCAATGAAATATTCAGAGGCAAATGTCTGAGCAGGTTCCCTTGTGCTCAAACCCTTTGCAAGAAGACAGCGACCTGGTTCTAAATTATTCAGAAAGCCAAGTGCTTTGTCTAGGAAGTTCAAAGCTCACTCAAACAACAGAGTTTTGAAGCCACCACTCAATAGCATAAATTACAATTATTACAAACAAACATAAGATACGTGCCAAAAAGATTGGTAGCCTTACACTGTGAGTCACTGCTTGGGACTTTGTGGTGGATCTACTGGAGCACAAAGGGAGATTTACGGCGAAAAATAAGAAGGAAGAGTTGTTATTCTTTCGGGCAGCCACAGCTAAAGCTTGCTTGAAATGCTGAGTGGTAAAATCAGTTAAATATCTAAACGGGCTTTTATTCTTTTTTATGCCTGTTAAATACATAAAAGAAATGAAGGTGTCACCAGAAGACTCTTTGGAGACTGGGTCCTATATTTGACAGTTCTTTAGCAGGATTCATCAACCAGGAAGTTCCAGGTCTTGAATGCTTCAGGCTTTGTACAGGTGAAACAAACAAAACGCACTGTAATAACTGTTTCTTGTTATTCTTGGATAAAGCCAGGTTCCTTGTTCCTCCACCAAGATGAGAGCCAAGGCGGAGGTACATTTTCACTGCTGTTTCTGTTTCTGTCATAGAGATTATGCAAAAACCACCAGGCAAAGTTGTTTTTTTTCATTGTATCCGGATCACTTTAATTAAAATTGGGAGATAGAGCATTGGGCATCGCATTCTGAATGCCCTTCTAGTTTCCTCTAATTTATAGTCTTTGTACTACACTGAGTTTGCCAGCTGTGGGCAATAACTTCATATCTAGTAAACAGTCATATTCTAATCTAACTCACGGCAAGACAGTAAATATTTTCATTTCCCAAACAAGTAAAACATTTCTTTCATGAATTCAAGAGGTCATGAGTTGATTTACAAGACACAAAAAATATGCCAAGTATGTTCTTGTTAAATATTGGACAGTTTAATATTTGAGGAATCCAGAATGCGAGCACTATTTTTACATTATATTTACATCTTTTGACATATTTTGGTTTATAACTTTTTTTCTTGATGCAGTATGGCCTAAACAACTCCATCAACCATTAAACTAAACTACCAGACAACATCATCAGTCTCTTAAATGACTCTAATTACCCCTAAGTCATAGTCAGAGGTGCTATCACTGTGTCATTCATCATTTATTGAGTGAATCATATCCATGGTTGGGTTGCACTCGTGAACTTGCAGCCTACCTGCAGTAGTTGTGGCTGCCCAGACCTCCTTCTCCATTCGGGTATTTGAGGGTGTTGTACGGGTGCTGGAAGGTCTCATTCCAGAAGAGGCAGGGTTTACCACCATGCAGGCTGGTCTGGTTCTGGAAACCCCTGTAGTCCTCTCCGTTCGCTGTGTAACACTCTGGAAAGACAGAAATTAAAAGGGGGGAAGAAATGAGAGCGTAAATTTATAAATCAAACTCTGGGTGTTTGCAATAAGGGATTCGACATCTATTAAGTTGGAAATCAAAAGCTTGGAGAGAACTTTTAAAACAGGCATGTAAAACTAAGCCACACATGTGACCCGCTTTATTGAGAATCTGGATTCTGTGGATTACCCTCGCGCTGTTAAAAATCTTTTAATGTGTTTGGAATGATTATAGACGATAAGTTTGGAATAATTGTATTCTTTGCCCAGGCACCATGTATTTTAAGCTCTGGCCAAAAGTGTTAAAGCGAGATCAATGACAGTATTGTTTCAATTAACGCTAACACACGAACACAAGGGGAGGAAAAAACAAAAAAGCTGCACAGATATATAGCAAAAGCAAATATGGCTTGAATTTCCAGGAAGTGTATAACAACCATATGGCCGAGTCAGAGAGAGGCAGAGAGAGTGAGAAAGCGAGAGGTTCCCTGGGCAAAACAAGGGCTGGTGGAAGGCTTTTCTTCCCTGAAAGACGGAATTCAAATAAACAATGGCTGATGGAGGGATGATGAGCCATCAGCGCTCATCGCCCTGAGCCTCGGGGGGGCTCCCGTCAAGAGAGTTTTAACAGCTTGAACTGAATTCCTCCTTTGATTGCATTACAATGGAAAATATTAATTTACTATGTGACTGTTATGATTACTCATGCTTGCAGGTGCTCATAATTGCCATGACTGACAGAGCAGGATGCCCGCTCAGAGTAACCATGGGAGATTTAAAAAAAACAACCAGTCAGCATGTGACATTAACTTGTATGCAAAGAGTAGATGCATAACAGTGTGAAGCTCTGATAAGTTTTGTCGATGCATTTTGAAGGTGTCAAGAAAGAGCACGTGGAACTATCACAACAGTTTCACATCTTGCCTGTCAATCAAACATTAATAAGGTATAAACAATGCTCGCTTGTTTGGATCGTCTCCATGGGTTCTTGTTGCTATGTATGTGGTTAGCCAATGACCGGCCCCTTTTATCAAGTCAAGCTGTCTGGGCTGAGCATGAGCTAATGCATTGCAATATGACAGTCATTATACCCCTTGGTGAGCCAGCTGTGCTCCAAGGCTCTTTCTTATTCTCTTTTGAATCCAAGGTTTCCCAACTTCCTCTCTTGTGTCTTATCATCTGTTCTCCTCCCTTGCCATCTTCCACTCTTTTCTTCTCCGCGCCCTTTGCCTGTTCTGTCATTCCCTTTCAACTCATATAGACAAACATTTCTTTGGGGATCCCTTTAGCTTAGATGCTTTGTAATGCATCTTCTGTAGTCTGCTGCCAGGTCCATTCTTAACTGGCTCTTTGAGGTTGTTTCATGGATCTTTAAGAGCTGGACGACAGTTAAAAGACATCATAAACGGTTGTTTTCTTATTTGTGGGAGATCAGTGGACTCCCAAGTAAAAGTTTTGTGTGTTATTAGAAGATGTGAATGAATGCAGAGTTATATTGCTTAAACAAGAAATAAATGTTGTGAAAGTTTTACGTGCTTAGTAATTAGCTTCCCATACTTCGGACCATGCTGTGCAATATTTACAGCAGTTAGCTTGCACGCAAACACACATTCCAGCTTCTTGCATTCACCACAAAAGTACTGCTAACACTTAATTTTAGAGTAAATCAGAGGCTCCGACTGTTCTCAGTGTGACAGCCAAAGTTGCTTTTAATTAGTTGTTTCGGCTGTGCTGCTCAGTCAAGCTTATCAGCCATCCATCGTCTGGCTGACAGGAGTTCAGCAGCAGCAAGGAGCTGCAGGGTGTCAGGTTCCTGCAATTATGATGCCACTCTATTGTCTGTAAATGGCTCCGCTCTCTCTTAGCAAATTAATACTGCCTCGGCATGCAAGGATATCAACCACCAGGTCGTAAATCCACCTGAGAGTGGCTGAGGCAGAACGCGACTCCATAAAATTAGAAAAACAGCTTAATGGTGTTACAACAGGGGTCATGCTCTTGGCACTCTTACATAAGGGAGCGATAAGAGGGGTGGAGGAAACAACTTATGATCGCGCTGACACCCAGAGGACGGGAGAGGCGTGTTAAATAATGCTCACTTCTAGGTTCTGAATCGATGCACCTGTGAGCAGATGCAAGTGAGGGAGCAGCGACTGCAAGACTTTGCACAGAAGAGGGTGTTCTTTAATCAACATTAGTGCCAGCTGCTGTGGTACAGTTCAGCAATGAGGGTATTTTGAAATGCATTATACAATGTAAGACATACTAACTTGTGAGGATGGGAATAATTTGATGAATTTTCATCGTATTTACATTTGTCTGGACGCTGGCAGCCACGGCAACAGAAATAAAGACAAGGAAACACTGCTATGGAGAGTTTGGCAGTGGCACAAGCACAATTATGAGTCACTGCTCCCCGAAAGCAATCACGACTGTTACTGCCCCAGTCAAAGAGGATAACATCAGGCAGGGACAGGGCAACCGACTGCATCCCAAATGAGCTCACGCCCTTCAAATATCGTCTCCCCCAAAAGAGTGGGTATTAAAATCCCTGAACTTGGCTGCGTGCAGCTCTGCTCAATGCACTGTATCAAAAAGGAAAGAGCCAAATGACTTTGTAAATGTCTTCTCTCCCTCTTCTCCTCCTTCAGGAAACTTTACTCTTGAGTTACGGGATGAAGCATGGCTTGTCTGCACATGGTCCGCTTGGAACGGGCTGCTGTTGGCAATCATCCTGCCCTGCTGCGGCCAAGTTAGCTTTCCACGACGAGATGGTAAATATGGCAACGTTTTGCCACCGTTAGGCAGATGAGGGGGGTGTTCCATGTGGTTTCAAGGCACCATTTGCTTGTGGTGGGAATGGGAAGTAGCAGATCTGCAAGGACTCAGAGATAAGTGAGGCCATCGTAAAGATGAATGGACCATTTAAAAGCCCTGCGGACGCCCACACATCTATCAAGCTAAAGAGAAAAGGCCAATTTTACATCGGAGCGATGTGGATATGAGTGTTTTATCCTTGTCCTGGAGGAAAATGAAGAGCTCATCCACTGATTGGACCGTCACCACTTCAGGCCGACTCCCCTCCCAACATGCCCAGCCCCCTCCTCACACCCCTCTCCTTGTCACCAAGCAACTGTTGCGCTCTCGTCACATGGGCCTTGGCTTTCTTGTGGTTTCATCATAGGCCGTGATGGGAAACAGAACCACTACCGCATGAGAGACAGAGAGAAGGGGGGAAAAAAGCCTCCTATAAAATACATGCAGACCTACAAATAGAAAAAGTCCGGGAAAGGGAAGAGGAGGACTCGCCCTTGACCAAGCCCTGCATTCACAAAGTACAGCACCACCCCAGCAACGAGAGGGGGGAAAAAAAAAAAGGAAAACAGCAGAGGATCGCTGAGAGAGAGCTAATCGCCCTGTTATTATATTTGTTAGGATTTGTGGCTAATGACTTCCACATTGCAACTTCAAATGCACTTGATGCTCCGAGCAGAGAGGGGTGAGAGGGAAAGAAAAGAGTTTGGGGCTTTGGTCATGTGATCTTAAGAGCACAAACAAACAAGCTCACAAACAAATAGTTTCTCTGAAACACACTGCCAGGTCACACAAGAGCACTTATTTGTTGTGTTTGCTACGAGGGATGAAAAGCAGCGATAATTACAGACAACTGCTTCCTCACAGAGGGCTGACATAAAGAGCTTCCTTCCATCTTTATTATATGCTTTGGGCTCTGGGGACAGCAGAGCAGGCTTAGAGCATGAGCAATATTTCCACTATAATAAAATTACGCAAAACGAGTTTACGAAGGAAGCACGTATGTACAGTATTGTGCACAAAAACTCATTTGTACACAACTGAAAAGGGGAAGTTGCACAATGATCCATCCAACACTGCAGAGACCCTCCAAAGTCCACAAACAAAGATGACAGAAAAGGCCGATTATTAATATACAAGCTGCTTCCCCTCCACGGTGCACTGGTAGCCATTACTGTTGTGGGTCTCATTAATGTCAGTGTAGTAAGAACATAGGCCAGGGCCAGGCCAAACCAGGCCAGATGTAGCGGGTTACAGAGTTCTTTTCTGAGAGGGGGGGAAACACAGCTGGCTGTAACACATGTCTGGTTCCCCTTTTCTCCAACAGCATCTATTTCCACATCAAAACCTCATCGGACTTCAGACGATGGCAGGAAGACTGCTTCACATTTACTGTGCAGGATTCACAGATAGCCACACACTCAGCGAGGCTCCTTTAGTGAAGTTGCTTAGGAGACTTCTCGGAGTGAGGAGGGGGGGGGCAGCTCAGCAGTTAATGGACCACACCTCGCCTCCTCGCTTCTCTGATCTCTCCTATAAGAGGGTTTTTAAAAGCACCCTCATGTGGGAAGGTCAATGAAAGTGCAAAGAAAGAAGCGTGGGTGCTTCCCAAGTGATGAGGAAAGATGCCGTTTAACGAGTTCAATTTGCAGACAATGACTTCTCAATGGTGTTTCACAGTCCCCGCTTTCATTTCATGCTTTTGTCATAGGTTGTAGCCCCAGATAACCAGGCCGTAAACCGAGACCTTATTCAGTCCCAAAATAGCCTCCATCATCACCATTCTTCCTGCAGAAACCCTCCGCTGCACCACCCCCTGAATTCACTACCACAGTAGCCACAGACCCACAGGACTCCCTGCCAAAGTTGCTGGGTAGCACCTATAAAACAAGGCCCCATCTCGTTTTTGTGCGGCCTCTATTATTTAGCTCCGTAATGGAAAGAGTCTAATCTGCCAGTGGTGGGCTGAAAGCGCTGCCAAAATCCCCTCTGTTTGAAGTTGCTTGTTGCAAAAATGGAAAGCATAAAAGGCTTTTTTTTTTTTTTGCCACAAGATGCTTGCTGGCCCTAAAATTATGTTCCCAGTCATTCTGAAAAATTAATCAGTAAGCATACTGAAGCATATAAAAACATCCACCTTTGTAGGATTTCCCGTAGTGGCTGAAATGATAACTGACAAAACACAACACAGATGGACAAGGTTAGTTTTGGCTCTGTGAACGGACAAGGATGGAGCGAGGTGGGATGATTCTGAGTTTTTGCTTGGCAGACATTCAGGGAGTGACTGATGGGCTGCAGACTCTGACAATGACGTAAAGGACATTCGGAGATTCGCTGAAACCCTGAGGGGAAAAAGCCGCTGGCAAAAACCTTCGACATCCGGGACCCGTCAGCCAGCCTGACACGGGGCTGGATGGGGATGTTTTGTTCATTTACCTCCCACTGGCATCTCCTTCCCATTTCTTCAAAACAGACTCAACGTGTGCCAGAAAGTAGGCCATATTTCCAAGCATTAAAAGTGTCTTCATCTCTAACCGTGTCCTTGCTTTGCTCTCACATTAACTCACAATCACGTCCCTCTACTTACAATAAAAAAGACAGGGGCTGCAGGGCTAAGCAAACAGAAGAGGAAATCTCCCGCATACTCAACACATGCCACTGAACCTGCTCAAAACCAAATGTGACACCAGAGTAAACAAGACTTGTGCAGCCAGGAGAAGGCAGGGACTAAAAGTGAGGGTACAGGGAGGGGAGACAGAGAAGCCGAGAGGTGCACAGTTAGGCCGTCTGGGATCGATCCATCTTAAATTAAACCAAACAGCAAATTAGAGGAGAGCATTGAGACTGCAGCAAGGATTGTGAAAGACAGAGTGAAGCTAGGCGGAAAAGAAAGAAGAGAGGCAAACGCAGAGCGAGTCAGGGTGGGACAAAGACCGTTTTTATGATACCGCAGATTGTTAACCCAGGCTCTAATTTTCTCCGTCTTGTACATAGCACCAGTGAAGTGAACACTTGGTTTATTTCACATTTCCCCGTGTTATAGACGGGGCCGACAAAGCTCAGGCTTGTAAAATTAACAGCAAACACAGACCCCAACGCCAGGGGTCTGAGCTTGAAGGTACAGATCTCATTCCAGAGGAGCTCTGTGGTGCAGCTGCACATTGGGGCCCTCCACCAACAAACAAACAACCGACGCTGGGCTTAAGGGAGAGAAAATATGTCCTGCTAATGCATGTCTTCTGTGAAGAGAATAACACATCCCCATGTGGGCTCATCATCGCAAGCAGGCCTTTGATAACCAGAGGATCTACGGCTGGTGATGCAAGTCATGATGGCTCACTGTTGCTAATGGCCAAGTACGCCTCGCATGGGGGTGTTTTAAGCTGGTTCTTTTTTGTTTTGCCTCTAAATGGATGGTAAAATGATCCCTCAGTCAACTTGTACTGTCAGATGCCCCGATAAACACATGCAGTGACAAAACATGCATTAATCTGCACTCCTACCCTCATCATTCCAACTCTTTCTCTTTTTTTTTTCTTCCCCTCCCCTCCCTACATACCCACACTTTGCCCCAGATGCACTTACAGTAAGAATGAAAGAGAGCAATTTTCATCAGCAGCAGAGCAGCCGCAGTATTTTAAGATGGATCTGAAGTGGAGGGAAGGAAGGACACACAACACATGCACACAGAGCTCCTTTGTTCCCTCAGTGGTGGGACCAGTGTCATTGTGGTGATGCCATTCTCACCCACTCATCGCTGCGCTGTAGATATATCGCCCACTGAGGGTGTGTGTGAGCTAACATGTTTGCGTGTTTGAGTGCACATGTCTGTCAGTTGGCCCGACTCCTGTCTTCACAATAGAGGAGCCTTTTTCAAAAAGCCCCAATCAATTTGCGGCAGCGTCGTGTAAGCTGTGCGGCTTCGGCTCACCTCCCGTTCGCGCTCTCTCGCCCGCCTCGTGTTGTAACGTTCTGATTCACGCGTGATGATGCGCCTCAGATTTGTTGTCCTGAAAGTTGAGCCGCCTTAAGCTGACGTGAAAGCCAGATAGCACCTCAAGGAAAGGTGAGCCACGGCGGAGCAAGACAAGGGTTGCCGCTAAACACACCTGTTTTCGATTGTCCTGTTTGTGCTCAGGTTGAGCTGGTATCTGAGGAATGTAAATTATATGTGGTTTGGTTGGAGCTGAAGTTCTGTCAGTGCTTTTTGCAACCATTACAGACCCCCCCCTCCTCCAACACGCAGTCTCTCAGAGGTCCTGTGTGATTACAGGGTTCAGGGAAGATGAGGTCTGACTGGGATAAATAAAGGTCTCAGGTTTAGGAGGAGGGATCGAAGCAACCTGCTCTGCTAATGTGAAAAGAAAAAAAACTAAACAAAAAAAACAGAGATCAAAAGTCTCAGTCCGTTTCACTGTTTATTGTGAAACGACATCATTATCGAAACAGAACCGTGACTCATCTTTTTCAGGGCGAATCAAGAAGCTGCAGCTCATCTAAATGATGGGATTTGTCAAAGTCGTTTTTACAGAAGGCAGCTTTTCAATCAGAGTGTGAACATGACGTCAGTAAACTGTACACCGCTCATGTTTGATTCCTTTTCGTGGCCTTCAAGGGCACAGATGTTGCTGGAAATCTTTTTTTTTTTAATGCAGAACTTCAAACCACGATCCTACTTTGCTCTGACAGACATTTGCTGCTGCTTTTATACATGTAGCTCTACTGTTCTGATTAGTTATGTCCTGTTGTGGAGATTCTTCTTGCCAGTAGTCATGAATGACATGAACGTTTTAATTTGGGGAATGAGTGCATCCTTTGCAGCTAAGAGGGGGCGGGTGACTTTATCTCTGGTTCTAGCCCCAGATGACAGATCAGAGTGGTTAAACAGGTGATTTATTTTTTTATTTGTCTTTTTTTAGGAATAAAACAATGCTTACAATATCATGTCTTAAAGACGTAATTCATTAAGGAGGTCTGTACAGGTAATAGGGAACAGGTTGTCAACAAAACATGGAAAACTTTGAAGTGTTTTTGTCATTTGAGTTGAGAGAGCCCTTGAAGTTTTACCACATCTACACAATAGTGTTATTTATTCCTTGGATTTGAGGTTTCTTGTTACTTGCATCATTATCAATTAATCTTCCTATTATTTCCTAAAGAAATTGATTTTTTCCAGTCTATAAAAATCCCCATGAGAAGTCCGAGATCATGTCTTGATCACCTTATTATCAAAGTCGTCTGCTTCGTTTCTGTGTGAATAGAAAAGCAAAAAAACAAAGAGTGTAAGCTGTCAATCTGTCTTGATATTCTCTAAACCACACCAGCCCGGGGATCCTGAGCTTTACAGGCAGCTCTGAGGCCCCTTTTTAGTAATTGTTCCCCGCAGAAATGGAAGAACACGGTTACTGGAAATTGGACTTAAGTTGATCAAGTGTCTGGGAGAGGCTTAGAGCCATGTGTTGTGATTAAATGTAACTAAATCAGACAAACACTGGATGTCATTCACGCTGTGGGCAGTGCAGGGAACTAGACTGAGGGAGGGAGGAGACTTTGCTCAAGGTGGGTCAGCCTCGACAAAAATGGCAATAATGTACATTGAAAACTGAGGTTTGAGCAACTTCTTGCTCGCAGTAGTGGATTAACAGACTCCATGTGTGGAGCACAAACATGCACCCATCTGCATCCAATGAATCTCCAGCATGCTCGTTTGGAGAGAGTGGTAAACACATCAGAAAAAGGCCCCAGAATGTTTGTTTTGTCTATCTTTGTAAACTACAGATGGAGGCACTAGTTTGTTCCCTCAGCATTCTTTGGTATGTTTAGATTTTTTACACTTTAAATCAATTTACATTGCGGAGAAAATCTATTTTGCTGTGCTACATGCAAGTCAACACATTCTGCCTTAATCTCTGGCTGCACTCAATCACTTGTTGTTGTTGTTGGAACAATCCGCAATCATTATCACCAGATTCATTTCAATTTGTCGGAGGATTCTTGTTTTTTTCTATCATGTTCAGGTCTTTATCTTTAGTGTATCTTGCCTGAGTGACCGGGTCAGAGCACTACGAGAGCACATTTGCACTGTTTGAAATCCCAAAAGGTTGTTGGATAAACCGCAACTCAGCAAACTTCCAAGGACACAATAACAACAGCACAATAGGCGGCTACAGAGGGGACCACTGCGTTCAACATCAGACCCCTTTTAAACAGCCACGTCTCCAGTTCCTGATCTTGACTGTGAAAGCGATCCTTTTTCATTGTGGTTTGTGCTGCTGTGGGAAGAGCAGCAGTACTGGGAACCAGATGGCTCTGGTAAAAGACAGGGGGCATCCCACCGGCCTCCCTGAGAAAGGGATCCATTACGGAGGATCTATTGAGGGCCAGTAGATTCTGTTTCATGGCATCGGCCAAGTGTGACCACCCCTCAGTTGGCGTGGGTCGAGGGCTGGTGCCACGTAGGCTGCTGCAGACCCAGCCCGTTTTGTGTTCACCTCTGAGAGCTGCATTCACCTTCGATGCTGGACAGACAACTAAATCAGGGCCTCTTGGCGGTTTGGTTTACATCTCTTTTGACTTCAAGCCTCTTTCAAAGGGCCTCGCATTGCAACGGGATATGAGCGGCTCCGCGGCTTCAGGAACAATGGCTGTTTGTGAAAATGGTTGACTGAGATGTTCCTCTGCATTCGTCCATGAACTGTTTAATCTCAGTTAACTATCGCCAGAGCATCGCAGCTCCAGTTAATGGACGTTTATTTCCATATTCTTTCAAAAAGCGACCACACTAAAACATGCTGTCCGACTTCTGTTCTGCGCTCTGCGATCCACTGCACATTTCCTTGTCACGGCTTCTTAGCTCTGTCCATTGCTGGCTTTGTTCCTTTGTTTGCTGTCCACTTAGCTACGTCTGCTCCCTTCACTTGTCCAAATGTTTGCTCTGTCCACTTAGCCATGTCCACTTGCTTGGCTTTGTCAAGTCAGTACTGTCTGTGGGCGTTTCCTGCAAGGAGGAAAGGAGACAATTTGCCTCTTCGGCCACAAACTGCTACAGCTGGACACAAACCAGACCCCGAGGCTCAGCAGCGAAATTACTCTCCATTTATTTAAAGTGGTTGCCATTACTCTACCGCAGTAGAGCACAGACCTCAGTGGCCCTGGCCCAACCATAACTGCAGTATAAAAAGAACTAAAGTTCGACGGACAGGTCATGTCTCACACAGTAGCAATTCAATATCCTCCCGTTATGTTCTTGGTTACGCTTCTCAAAACTCTGAATTGCATGTGACACCACAAAAATACATGGTTGCTTTGAAACTAGCCTGTGAAGATTTTTGTAAAAACACCCAGCCAATCTCTGGCGAGATATTTGGAACATGTTACATGTCTGAATCAAAGAAAGAATAACAGCTAATTTACCTTAATCATACTATGTCAAAAGCTTTATTAATAGTACGTTCAAAAAGAGAGCTACAGAGACAGGAAGCCTGTATGGTTTGGGGCCCGTACCAAAACAAATCAAAACAAAGTTTAATCGTTTTTTGTTTTTTTTCCTTCTCGGTTCTCCTTGAAATGCAGGAACAATACATCAGCCAATGAATGCTGGTAGGAAACAGCAAAGCTGCACTTCCCGTTATCAGCACACGCAGAGCTGATAACACTCACTTCACGTTGTTATAAAAAATCCAGCTTTGAGGCACAAAGTTCTGTTTTGTGTAACGTTTTCACGCATCAGCCACTTCCTCCTGAGGGCCTTAAAATCTCCTTTAAAATTCCATTCCCTGTGAACGGAGTTTTGATAACGAAAACAATTGTTTGTTTGAGAGTTAATAGAATTCATAGAAGAACATAAGGCTCTATGGTATTTCATTACTGTTCTCTGACTATTTGATTTACCCTCCTGCCCTGGAGTGTGTTCCAGCTGATGGGCTCTGACTGCTGCAGAGAGCACCAGCAAAGGCTCAGAGAGAATGTCATCCGGCATTGACTGGAGAGGGTCTCCTCATGCATACGCAAATGTCAAGGTACACAAGCGGCCAGGGAACACGACTCCTGCATAATAGTATTAAAATGGAAAAAGAGAGGTGGATCTGTTGTCAGAAGGGAAGCGAGAAAACTTGGGAAACAATCTCGATAGTTTGAGATGAAATGCTGTAAGAGAAGAAGTAAGTGTATTACTTTGCTTCATTCAAAATCGACATGTCACAGTCATTCAGAAAAACAGTGTGACTAGTCGTGACTGACCTTTGAGCAACAAAACCTCACAAACCAGTACTCTGACCACATGAGTGCACTCTCCCACCTAAACATTGTTTATCTCTTTCAAGCCCTGACAGTTGTGTACAGCCGAGAGCAGCTTGACAGCTTAATTCCATGTTGTCTCACAGGACCGCCTCCGTGGATCAGGGACCGGAGTGACACGCTCAACCTTGCAGCACTTTGTTTTGGGGACGCCCTGTGCTTTACATGACTATCGCATCGGTCATGCCTCGTCACCTGCGAGGGGGACTATCCGTGCACCACCATCGCCATCACGGATCCTGAAGCTGGAACTGGCCGGGCTGCTTTGCATGCCGGGTCGCACCACTCAACCGCCCGAGCAGGTGGTGATTTGCACAAGGTGAGAGAAAAATGAAAGAGTGGCACTCGGCGGAAGTTTAAAAAGAGAAACGGAGAGAGCGGGGAACAACACAGAGAGAGGTACTTCGATCAAACGAGCGTAAGCCTTTGAACACGACAGGACGAGAATCACAGTGGCACGATAATAAGCATGATTGTGTTTATAATAACTAGGTCTGTTTCTCCGTCTTAGTGGTTGGTGGTTTTATGGGCGGTCCAGTCCCTTGGCATGGTAGAACAAGGGCGTTGCCCACAACTTGACCTTCGCAGGGCACCACCCAGAGGTCAACAGGAAGTAAATGGGCAGCAGCTTGACATAGAAGCACACATTTCTAAACTGGAGTGGTTTTTTTTTTCCTCTTCTGTTCCCAACTATGAGCCAGATTCAACTTACTTTTAGCCAAGTAAATGAGGAAATTCTTCAAAACTTTGGCCTGTCTTCACAAGTCAAGACATGCTGAGTATCATGAGAGTTGGGATATGCAAAAAGAAAAATACTCTGGTCTATTTTCTTCCATTTTATACTTTGTAGTCTCCATGTCTGGCTTTTCAATGAATGTAAATTTCTCTGTCCTCTCATCTATTATCACTTCATAGTCGGGCTGCCACTCACCATCTTTTTTCTATTTACTAATCTATCGACTCACTGATAAGCCAGCTAATCTAAACAAATTGCTATTTTAGCGTAATAAACAAATTGACAGAGTCATTCAAGTCCATGATATTTTGACAAAATGTATGTCACTGTATAATGCGGCACAGTGTGGAAGATAAAGAAAGATCCATCCATCCATTATCTATACACCGCTTAATCCTCACTAGGGTCGCGGGGGGCTGGAGCCTATCCCAGCCGACCTAGGGCGAAGGCAGGGGACACCCTGGACAGGTCGCCAGTCTATCACAGAGCCATAAAGGAAGATATACATATTAAAGTTGCAAAACTGTGGCGTGACACTAGAAACTCATAATGACAATACATAAAAAGACGGGTTATCATTTAAGCCAGCAGTGCAACTCTAAGAGAAACCCACGGTTCTGTTAAACTCCTTTTCAAAAAAGTGCAGCATGGACATGGTAGATATGTGACAAGCACATAACAGCAAATCATCTTGTCTTTGAGGTTTAACTGATGTGTCTGGTGAGTTTGTCAGACGGTGGTGCAGGTATAAACCCAGGATTTTAGTGGCTGGAAGTGAATGCTGCAGTCTCAGTACATCGTGTTCAGTCACTGTTTGATACTCGGTCCATCTTCTGAACATTGAAACAAAAAATATATATATATTTTAATGGGAAACAGATTTACTGAGAATGAGGCTGTATTAAAATACAGTATACGTGAGCACAGATAGCAGGAGAGAAGAACACAGATGTAACTCTGACTGAACAGCACCTGCATATTTCTGTCCGGGTGCTGCCGCGGTCTGCATTAAAACTCTACAGTGTACAAACCACCTTGTTGTTCTGTGATCATTGAAATTACTCCCACGCTCTACCATTAAAACTCTACCTTCTCATTATGTGTGATATTTTTTCTCATTTTTAATTGTTTTCAAAGAATGTTCTTTTATAATATCTTATTGTTGTTGCACAGCCTTGAAGAACAGTCACGTTGCATTTCACACACCGTACAAGCGTAACAAATAAATACTCAAATAAACTTTTGGTGTTTGGAAATGGCTGAATGTTGTCACCATTGTCTTAGTTGTAGCAGCAGCTGACCAATGACTGCAGCAAAAAACAGCTGATGTCATGAAGCAGCATTTGAAGGAGAGCATTTTTTTTTATAATGAACTGAGGCTACTGTGAGCCGGTGTCACTATCACCAGTTTTTATTCTACCTTAATAAATCACCACACAAGTGAAGCAGAACATTAGGCGCTGCTCAGCCTCTTTATGGAAGGTTTGCTATATGGTGAATTTCATGTTTCAGGTTTACAGGCAGACTGAAATTAGTGTTTTATTGATAAAATATTATTTATTCAGGTTTGATGCAACAGTTAAGTATATAATATTTACCAATTTCCCATCACATTTTGCCTATTCTGTCAAGCACAGGGCGCTTCTGATGATGTAAGAAAGCAGCAGAGAGGTTCATCGCTTTTGCTTAATAAAGTAATAACTCAGCTACCAAAACTGCAAACGTAATTCATTTTCTGTCAGTGTCTGTCTCAGTGCCCATATTTCAAGTACACTTTAAAATAATTTGATCCCGGGTTTCTTTACCATGCCGTGCGGACAGCTTCGTGAGCTTTCCGCCTACTTGAGTCCACGTGATGCTCCGTCATCGAGTTAAGCGCAAACTAGCATTTTAGCATTTCAACTAACAGTTCCAGTGCCAGTTGCAGTTAATGTGTGTAGTTGGGTTTTGTTAGTGCATTTTGTTTCCTTGCTAAACTTAACCTCTTGGGGCATTCCACTGAAGATTTACGACACCTCCGTATGGGCTGGTGTGCGACTCATTATGCACGGACGCAACACAAAGAGGAGACGGGCTGACTGGGTTTACTGTGAAAACACCCAGGATGCAATGACTGGACCTCTGGGTCACCTGCAGGACCTTTAAAAGAGTGCAAAGTTTTATGGAGTGCATAGACGTTTTAGAGAGATTTAGCCCACTTGTCAGCTTGCTCATCATTCCAGTGAGCGATGAGAGAATAGACAGCAAAAAGCAGCCACGTGTACCCCCGGTAGATTATTCCGTCCTGTGATTGATGCAGACATCTTTGCATGTCCTTGACTGAAAGGCAAAGGATTCACATTATCTCAAAAGTCAGAAACGAGAGTAACAGCTCTTGCTCAACTTGTGTTTCCTCTTTGCAAGTGTGTCATCCATTTATCGGAGAAGATGTCGTGGTATATGTGAAGACATTGCTCAAAACTCAATTTAGCAATATTTTGTAAAAGCCACAAAAAGCTACATTTTAAAAGACAAGTATTTGTTCTCAGCAGCTGCTGCTTCGGCAGATAACACCTGTTAGGTTAAAAGTTTAGTTTAATTAGCAAATGTTGTACTAAAATACATACCGTATGTTAGCAGAAGTTGAAGAAGTTTTGCTCAGTGAACGTGTGCAACTGAAAAGCCCTCTATTCTACACCTGCTTCTGTCGGTGGGCCAGTACAATAAGAGGTATAATGTGTTAATTAGAGCTGAATAAGTCATCAAAATGTTATGGAAATCACTATATGGACAAGTGCAATATCCAAAACATAGGAGCTTTTATGTTTTGGGGGATGAAATAAGAAGTTGCAAAAATGACCCACTCATGACAATGTCTCTCACAACAATCGCAATATAATTTTTTTGTATATTGTTCAGCTGTAATGTTAATTCTACCTCAGGAGAGACCTGGTGTTCTCTGCAATTAAATGGAAAAAAAGTATGAGCATATGTAGGTATCTGCATCAGCTAAAATGAGTTAAAGGAGAATTAGCATATCGTATCGGAAGCAAAAATCCTACATCGCTCATCCCTACTGGACATCTTTGGAAACAAACATGATGGACATGACAGCCCCCAAAACAAAACCACGATTCGATGCTCCTCTCTGTGCTTGGAGTGTGGATCAAACACACCAATTGATTTTATTTTTTTTCAGTGTTGTTTTAGTCGCTACAGATCAATGCCATTGATCATGTAGCAGTAGGAGGACCAGATTTAAGTGGAGAGTTCTCAGCTGTAAGCCGCTTAAGTTTGGCAGTTCAGTAAAGATCAATAAAATGTATAGAAACTGCATGCAAAATACAGTTCTCATCTGTGATTAGCAGCTTTGCCTGGTTTCATACTGTAGATGGAGACACTTAGAAACTGGGCACATAAAATAAAAGTAGTGGGGATAAATTCAACAATCACTTGAAATTGGTATAGCTGCAAGTTTTTTTTTAAAGAATTTATTCCTAAACAAGCCTCCTGAATAAATACAAAAGCACCATTACATATGTAACTATCTCACACTGTCACATCACCAAAACTTTCATCCTGTCGCTCAGTCCAGTGTATTGTATTAATAAGCACAATGTTCTGGTATCCATGTAGAGGAAACAAGAAAATATCATTAACAAAACCATCATGAAGGAGTGCTGAGTGATTCTTTGACAACTGAGGGCAGTGAAGGAAATTCTAAACACAACACCGACATATTATGACCGCGATATAATGAAGACATTAGCAAACGACTGCCTATTTACACATCCAGCAGACAGAGTAAAAACAGAATTCATTTGGAGTTGTGTCTCTGGCCACCACCAGAAAAACACATCATAATAAAACACAAACATTTCACTAACATTCTTATTTGTCTCTTTAGCTGCCAGAAGTTCCACTGTGTTCACCAGCTAGTCGCTAACTTCATCTGCTGTTCCATGCTGGGCAGGTACAATTGTGTTTAAGAGCTTTATTGCGGATGAGACAATAAATAAACCAAAACAAAGGAGCTGAGAGCTGTAAAAACCAAAACTGTGAGCTAAATTAAGCTCAAATGGTACGTAGAGAGAAGGAGAACTGCAAATTGGGCACTAATTCCTCATGAATTAGCCACCACACACACACAAACACACACCAGCATGTCTGTTTAACCCGTCATGAGAATCACTGATTAGTGCAGGTTATCTCAAGGGCCACGTATCATTAATAGATGAATATTCAAGGTTTTCATGTATAAATTATCTCCTTTTTGTACACATTCAAAAATTAAAAAGGCAGGTCGCTCAACAAACATACACTTTAAATTTACTTAAATCATTATTTCAAAATCCAAGTAATGGAAATAGTGCAGGTTTTCCAGACGCGCTCTCATCCTGAATGCACCAGTTGTGTAGCAGAGCGCACACACACTAATGTATGCGAGTGGTTTGTCTGAACGTATGTCTGTTGCACAGAAGCTCACCAGGGGAGGAGAAGGTTTCCATCTCCTTCTCTGAACCGGAAAAGCAGGAAGGGGGGGTAGGATGGACCGCAGCACCCACATCTGAGATCCAGACCCTATGCGCCCTCTTCCCATAATGCTCCCTGACACTCCCCACGCTGAGCACCGAGGGTTTACCCTCATGCTAAAGTCCTTAACAACCCGCCGTCTCTCCTCAAACCGACGCTCCATCGCGACCACCTCTGCCAACACAAGCTCGTGTTCCTTCAAACGGCTGAAGATGGCCTGTTATTATCTCTCTGAGGCTCGGCTTCGCGCACAGATCCCTCTTGTCCCAGAGGTTACAAAGGTTGACGGAGCTGAGTCATAAACTGCACTGTACGGGCTGCGTTTACAAGTCGAGAGAAGATTAAGTCCAGAGAGAGAGAGGGGGGAGAGACACGGCGATGGGCGAGTGAGGGAGAGCTGGGGAAAGACAGAAAGTGGTGTGTGTTGTTGGTGTGTGGGTATATGAGAAGAGGATGTGAGACCTTTAGGGTTGACACTTGACATGGCCCCTTTAAAATGTTGAGCAGGAACACTGGAAGTTTATAGGGACTCCAGACGGTTACAGCTGCCTCACATTTGAACTTAAACGCACACATGTAGAGCTGAACTTTTATTAAATGTGTGGATTTGCTGCTTTTTCGTCTCTGGGTTTTGGATGTGAAGACGTTACCCCACTCTGGACAGCTATGATGAAGAGTTTTTCTAGATTTATTAATTGATTTATTACAACATTAAACAACAGAATCAACTTGTTGATCCAGAATCGTCAAGCGTCAACAGTTCCATAACAACTGTGCAAACTCCATCTGCTGATGACTTTGGCCACGTACAACGATCAGATAACAACCACATAAATAAACCTTGACAGATCATCCAGAACAGTTTACAGTAACTGACAATACTAAAAATAACTATTATCTGTACTGCTGAATTTTTTTCGTCACGTGACCGTAAATCGACTAACTGGTGGCTTCGCGGCTGCGCTAAGTAGCACAGAATTTGTAGTATTTTACAGAATCGTTTTAGTGCAAATGGTTCATTTTTGGCTAATTTTTAAAGGAGACACAGTGAATAAAGTGATGTAATAAAATATCACAACTAAACAGAAAAGGGAGGAAGCAGCTAAAAACAACAACTAAATGATGGAATTGCATTCACAGAAATGTTGAAAGGCTCCTGGCATGCACGGCTTTTCACTGACAGGTGAGCATATATACAAAAACAAACACACACACACACCAGCAACACACTCTTGACTTGATGCAAAGCCAAACATCTGAAAATAACACAACCCATTTACTATAGACTCCTATCAATCACACAGAAGCTGCGTAACTGTTGCCAGGACTAAAAAGCTACGATCCCAACCTCTGCGCGAGCTACTGTTCAGATGTCGGTGCTGTCTTACAAACCACGATCGCCTCGCTCGCTGCGCCGCACGACGCTCACTTCTGTCTGTGGTCGACTGTGATGAATCTGACAGAGTCCGGGCCAGCATCGTGCCCTGCTGGACAGCGATTAGACGCGGAGCAGGAAGTAAAGCGGGTTGCCAGATGCAACAGAGGGTTGCCAGTTTATGCAGCCATATATATGCAAGTCAGCCTACAAAGAAAAATCCCAACACGTCCATCCATCATCTGTACGTCACTCTGTTTGGTGCTGCTTCAAGTGCCAGTGTTGAATGGAAGTTAAAAAGCTTAAACACTAGTTGGAAGAGCTACATCCCTGCACAGAAAAATCAGCCTTTGCATATCTTCCCAATGTGTGGCCTTACAAGTTATTTCATGCATGCCTAGTTAAGTAGAAACTTGGCAAAGGCTGCAGATGAAATGAAAGCCCATAAGGCAACTCTCGCCTCCTTCGATCAGTCCAAGTTTCAGTTGGTTGAGATATTAACCTGATGTTTTGTTTTTTTTTTTCATCAGGACTTATTTCTGACAGCTCTGTCTGCTGTGATCACATCATGAGAGCGCATTCCATATTGGCAAAATGTCACAGCCTGCCCTTTTCAAGCCTCAGCTCGACGCAACCAAAGCTAACTGATTTCCTTTAAAGGTACGAGGAAGAAAGTCCAGTGATACACAGACTGTGACTCTCACTGGAGATCTTGCTCTTATTCGTGAGGGCAACAAATGAGCTCAGTTGTTTCTGACCTTTTTGCCACACGACCCTTTAAACTAAAGCAATGTTTCGTACAGTTCCTTGTCGTGGGTTGCAAATGACTACACACAATGAGACATTTGTCAAATAAAGTAAAAGGAATTTCTACAAGTCTGAGTGGCCACCTCGATCCAGAACTTTGCAGGAATGGATAAAGATTTAAAGACTAGCTCCTAGACTGAGATACCTTTTTTTAATATACTTATTTGCCAGCAGCCTGCTTGTTCAGTTTAGCACACCGAGGAAACAGCAACAAAATCTGCCTACAGTCACCTATAAAGCTCTCTAATGAACACTGTATAGCTCCTCAGTCTAAACCTCTGTCATATTTACACTCACTGTGGGCTCATTTTTCACTGCAGAAGCAAGACGGAGAACTCAAGAATGTCTTTTGTGTAGTGTGACAGCAACAATGCCAAAAACAAAAAGAAAACAAAACTTGGAATCAACGCCCATCCAAGAATCTGCCCCCATGTGAACCAGGGAAGAAAACTGTGACGCTAAGTACACTTTACCTCTTACATTTTAAACGTGTTTTCATGCTTGTTTCCTATTTACTCGGTGTAAACACGGCCTGCAGTTGAACCTTGTTCAGCCAAAAAACTCCAGAATTTTCATCACATGGCTGTTGATCACAGCTTCATCACTCAGGGCTTAAGGATTGTGCTGAAGAGCACAAAATTTGTAGTTTTCACAGAACGTTTTTGGTGCAAACGGTTAATTTTTTTAATGAGACGTGTTGGATAAAGGGATCTCTGGAAAAATTGTGACTGTAAGCTTTGTTTTGGTCAAGTCGCTCAAGGCCTGTGAAGTAGCTGAAGATCCGACAACTGTGTCTGGTTTTACAGTTTCTCGCTCTGACAAACGGTGATTTCTTTAAATCAATCACATGCTTTTCAACCCCACTGGCGGGTTTGGGGGTTCAAAGAGTTAATACATTAAAAAAAATAAATAAAATGTATGAACAGCAGTTCAGCATTCAATGCAAGGCTGTGCCGACTATTTCTATTTCTTAGCCTTCAGCAGTTTCCAGGCAAGAAGCAGAGATGCAAGGAACTTTAGATAAAATAGTCCAGTACATCAACGCCAATTAAATGGTCTATTGTTACTTTAACACTGTGATTTTTGCACACATTAAACAAATGAGATATAAAATGTTAATGAGTGAAATGTAAAGGTGCTGGTAGGTGGGTTCTGTGATCTTTGCGTCCAGTCTTAAACTCATTGACTGCTGGCTGTTGCTTCACAGGCAGATATAGGAGTGGCGTGTTCTCATCAAAGAGTCGGCAAGAAGGCAAATAAGTGTATTTCTGCTTTAATCATTCCTCTGCACCAAACGGGGAACCACTAAGGCAGATTATGGGCTAAACCTGCATGTAGGAACAGGAAAACAGCTTGCTCACCCTGCCACTGAATGTTAAAAGGATCACTTTAAAGTGCATCAGCATCACTGTAACATCAATTCTGGCCGCTTCATCAAAAAGCTGCCTCGACTTCCAGCTCTAACAGATAATGCATCATTCACATAAACAAAAGACACACACGCTCGGTGTTTACCACTGACCCACTGGTGAGACCAGTCACGGACACCAGCAACATCACGAATGACATGAATCTCTCACCCGATTAGCCAGCGTGAGCTTGTTTCAGAACACAACACCGTGAGCTGCATCATTACTGGCTTATAGAGCAACTCAATTACGCCTCGTTTTGACAGCCCTGACAGGATTCAGCTTCCACTTGTGTGTACATTTGTGTGAAGGGCCCGAGCAGCTGCCAAGAGAGCAGCGGCAGGCCCCGGTCAGACACATGAGTTTCTTTATAAAGCCTCCGAGTTCAGGTGGAGGAGCAATCATATACATTATGGATAAGAGTCGGTGGTTGACTAACACACCATACTGGGAGAATCAAGTGTGCTCCGTGGAAGAAGAGCCCATTCTCACATTATAGGTTGCATAAAGGCACTTAGATGCTCCACAACCAGAAACGACATGTCATCTGTAACCCTTTCATACATTTTCACCTGTGTGTGTGTATACAGCTCTGAGTGCACGATTATCTCTCGGTGCGAGATGAAAAACACTTTTGCTGTTAATACGCTTCTGCTTCATGCAATGCTGCACTCCACAGGGCAGTGAAAGCCCTCCGGTGGCATCGTCCTGGACGCTCTGTCACAAAACCAACAGCAGCTGGCTTTCAGGACAGCGTTATTAAGCTGCTGCAGGTCAGAGTTAAAAAGCTGAGAATCCATATTTGCACAGGCCCTTATTCTTTTACGTTTCTCTTAACAACATCGCGGGCATATTCACAGCGTTGAGATGCTGGAGAACAAGGTAGCAGCTCTAACAATAACAAAAATGAAAGCTGAGGAAGCAGCTGCACCCTCGCTGTAAATGCACAAGTGTTTTACTGTGTATTTTGCCTTCAGGTGTTGTTGGGTTTCACATCCAGTTTGACCTTTTAATTGCACAGTTCAAACATATTAAGTCAGGATATCTAACCACAATACAGCAGAAAGCGCCTGAGTCATACCTTGCATTTACAACAAGAGCCTGACTTCTTGTAGACACATTAAATTATTGTTTTACTGTACAGTAAATATGGCACAGATGACTTTGACTAAACATAAACTTGGCCTCTTTTTTTTCTCCCCAGTGTTATGAGGGGGAATACCATTGCTTTAAATACTTTGTTAATACATAGGTACACATGGGAGTACTTACGCACTAGCCCAGATGGTGGACCCTCTAATTTGAAATCCAAGGGTATAATTAAGAGACAAAAAAATTAAAAAGGAAAGCATGAGGATTTGCTGCTTCGACATGAAACGCGGCACAAATTACAGAAAGGAGCAGCTTGGTTTGTGCGGTCATCGTTATTAGATATTCACATTAAACTAAATATTCTCGGCTTTGAATGAGTGAGTGGGGGACCCGGCTGCAACTTTGAAGACGCAGGCGAACCCCTGTGTGTTCATCCAGAGCTGGATGGCAAATTAAATAGATGATATCAGATGACTGAGCCCTGGGTTTCAAGTTCATTCCGGTGGAGGGGGAACCGTTTAATTACAGCAACAATAGCCAAGCAGTGCGGTGCGTACTGTGGTAATATTAGAATGAAAAAGGAAAAGGAAAAAAAAAAAAGTCCTGCAAGGAAAGCTGAAAATGCTATAAATTTTAAAAGGGTATAATAAGGTGCAGAGGAGGTAAACACGGGGCAAGCAGAGCAGGGAGGACCTGGAGAGTCCTGTGCGTAAAAGCTGCTGGTTTGGATCAAAAGCTCGGGTGATTAAATAGAAATGACGCTTTTGGATCAACAGAGATTCCCTATGATGCGTAAACGTTTGTTTGTTTGTTTGTTTTTCCAGATCCACACGCAGTGGGTTATGATTTTGTCGCACTGGCAAACATTTGGATAAGGTTTGGACGCAAATGTTTACCCTCCTAGGTGTGGATGTCACCAGTCACTCCGCTCCACCAACACCTCGCTGTACCGACGAAATAACAACGCGATCTGCCTTTTTGCGCTCCGGCTGCACTCTGGAAACGTCTCCATTAAACACCTCTTGCAGTCTGGAGCAACAGTGCCGCAGTGGGATTTGGATCGACGCGGGTTAAATATGAATGAAGTTGCAAAGTGTTCGGATAAGAAACTCTTATCTTGCAACATTAATACACTTTCTGGTGCGGGTCGTAACATTTCTACGGGGATTAGAGCTTCTCCGGCGCGCAAGAGGAGGAAACTTTAGAGACCGACTGCATCGGAATTCATCCTGAGGAAAAAGAAAAAAAAAGAAAAAAGGCGAGCAGAAAAGTTTGACTTACCGGTGTCGAAATGACTAAAAGCTGCAGAGGAAATAAACCCAGCGAGCAGAAGAGCAGAGGTGACCGTCCAGGAATCCATCGTGTGGGTTAAAGAGTCTTGAGCGGCTCTCAGGTGAAGAGCAGCCTGACGGACGGACGGATGCGCGGACCGGCCGGCGGGCTGCTGGACTGGCTGTGCTCGTCTGGCTGTCTGGGTCTGCGCAGGAGTCGCACTTTGGACGGCGTTAAAAGTCCCTGAACTTCAAGGCAGGTCCTGCAGCTACTACTACACTGACACCACAAAGACGAGACCAGATAGTAGAAAACAGGGATCCTATTTCCAACCCATGTGACAGGAAATAGGGGCAATGGATTCAACCTGCAGCGCGGAGGGAAGCAGCAGCAGCAAGAAAAGAGGAGGAGAGAGGGAGGGAAGGGTGGTGGTGCTGGGGTTTGGAAGGTGGACGCTGTGGTGCAATGAACAGCAGATCTTAGAGAGGGGAAAAAAGGCTGATTTAAAGCATATTCCTGCAGTAATGACCCAAAAATAAGTTTCTTACTGCAACAAAACTAACAGAGGGGCATCAAAAGAAGAACTAATACGCATTTTTCTTTTAGGTCCCTGTTGTAACACACACACATGGAAGTGATGCCATGTGCACTGGAACCAGAAACAAAGACTAAACCCCTTCTGAAATATTATGTCTTGGTTTTTATGTTGGGGTCTAAATCTAATAAGAGGTCCATTATGTTTGGAAAGCCCTGGGCAATGCCATACGCAACACTACAACCTCAGCAATGCATCATTTTAATAGGTACAGTACAGAAACAGTGAAAAGTGAAAGGGGTTTGCACATGATCCTGGCAGAGCAGCACTTAAAGTCCCCATAGATTAATACAGTGCAGATTAATTAAGAAGTGGGTGACGCTGGGGAAATTAGTTGCTTGTTTGAGGAGAAATCTCTTTTTTCCCATCTGCTGCTGGAGTTATGATCAAAGCCAACTTATGATCACAAAACATATGTATGTTCTTCTGTTGGGCTGCCTCTTTTTGCTCAAATGTAATAGTAATATCGAGGCCTTTCATGGGAATATGTCTCTTGGTGCAATTTTGGGAATCAAAGACTTCATTAAAATTTCTCAAATTCAGAAACAGAAGTCATTTTTTAAATAAATTAGCAGATTACGTTCACATTTTAAGCATTCCCTTTAAAATAAGCAGCATGTTTGTGCACGTGTTCTTACAGAAAACAACAATTAGAATATAAAATGAGTACAAAGGGCACAAAATACTAACTGAACGGCTTGTCCTTTGCTCATCTCCACTGAAGTTCGTCTTGTCATATTCACAGGATAGAAACAGGTGCACTGAGTGTGCAAGGCCGCTGTCAGTGCTTCTCACCCCATTTCAGACCAGCGGTCAGGTGTTGAGTGTGAAACAGCACCCTCGTGTGTTTCACTGCGAGCGCCATGCAGTTCTGTGAGTAAGTGTCTGAGCCAAAAGCAGCCACTTAGCCTAAAAATAGCAAATCCAGAATGATCTCACCACTCGAGAAGAGAAAGAAGAAAAAAAAAAAAAGTCCCAACATTTATTTTGCCAAAACCGACAGGGTTGAGATGGGGTGCACTGGGAAAGTAATCTAGCATGACGTGTGCCCTTTGGAGAAATGTAACTGTAAGGCCTTGAGATACTGTCTGGTGAAGGCTCCACTTGTGTTTAGTTACAAAGACAGAGACAGAAATTACTTAATTCAACCACGTTAACTGTGGCTTTGACTGAGGATCTCTTCTGACGCTGCATCATAGCTGGTTTTCAGTCGTACTATCTGACATCATAAATGAAGTGTCCTACGCAGTGGAAAATAACGAAGTATGTCGTCTCAAGTCATGTTTTTCGGTACAATTTTTTGGTACTTTTTTGCTCCTTTATACTTTTTCTCAACTACTTTCCAAGAGTTGCGTACTTTATTTCTCTGCTGTATTTATTCTGGAGCTGTACAATATTTACAGTGCAACTCAATGTAAAGTTTAGAATATATGATGTATTTTAAATTTAGACATATATTAATACAGATAACTGGCATGTAAAGCAGTTTAAATCAGCTCAGCCTTTACTAGTTTTCACACATTAATTTGCATCTTCAACATTTTTACATCTCTACGCTAAAATATAGAATTTTTTTTCTATTTATGATGCTTATAGATATGTTAATGAATGCATTATTTTATTCCATATTCTTTAGGATTAAGTTCCCATAGTTAATATTGATGTTTTGTAAAACCAAAACTTGTTCAGTTCATGACTATTGAAAATATTTTATTCACATTTACGATGCTGGAACACATCGATTTTTGCTTACAAACTGCTCAGGCAACTAACATTTTCTGCAATAATTTCTTCAGTTGACAAACTAATCAATTATTTGACGAAGATCTGTTCTCGTTAAGTTCAAAATTATTCACACTCATGCCAAATTTTGACCAGCAAGTTTATTTTCATTGGAAATTACATAATCAAATAACAAAAGAACACAAGAAATTGAGATGTAAAGAATAAATTCAAACTATTTTTAGGTTTTTTTGAGAACAGTGTTGCTAAACATGCCATGTTCATATCCCATGAAACCGACTCAAATATTTGAGAAAACGCAGCTTCCACACCGCTCCAAAGGGCTCTGGTAATGTCAGTCACGTTCTAGAGTGTTCCAGCACATTATAAACTGAGAACAGCTGATGCAGTAGTTCTCCAGTCAGTTACAAGTCACTTACAAGTCCTGGCCAAAACCAAAGAACAGAGTGAACTCACCATTATGGTCCATCACTGAAAGAGAGTTGTGCATTGTGGCGGCTCACAAGATGGGAAAAGGCTCCAAAATCTTTCCCTGCCAATGGCACTTGATGTAAATCTCAAAGAATGTGGTTGGAAGCCAAAAGTGACACCTGTGCTGGCAAGAATGATTCTGCAGGAGGCCAAGAAGTATCGAAAGATCACAATCAAGACCATTGTGATGAATCTGAGCAGTTTTGTACCGACATCTCGAGCAGACACAAGACGGATTCTTCTGGGACACTGACCCAGAGGTTGCCAGTCAGACACAAAAGCTCAGCGAGACTTTGCAAAAGCTCACCTGGACAGAGAAGCAAGCTGATGGTCACTAGTTCTGTGGCCAGATGCGATGGAAATGGAGTTGTTTGGACACAAGGAAGTGGCTCTAATTTGGTGAAAGAAATGAGAAGCAACGAACCCTATGGTCAAGTAAGGTGGCGATCATGTAATATTCCTGGGTGCTCTTTTCAGCCAATCTGGCAAAGTTTTAAAAAAGTAAACAGCATTAAGACAAAAGCAAACAGCATAAAGATTCTGGAGGAAAGCATGATCCAGTGTGCAGAAAAGGACAAAGATCTGAAACATGCCATCAGTGGGGTGAAGAACTGGTTAACAGAAATCAATATTTACATGCTGGCGTCTAGACCTGAATCCTATGACAGTCTGTGGAGGGAACTGAAGACTTCCAAAAAACCTAGAGATCATCACAAAAGAGGAGACGTGCAGGAAGATTGTTAGTAATTGTAAGAACCATTTGATTGCTGATTGCAAATAAAGGCTTCGCCGCTGATTACTAAGAAATTTGTCCTGAGTAATTGTGGACGTGGGACTTTCAACAAAAGAAAAAGAATTAGAAATAGGACAAATTCATCACTAACGTCTTGAACACGACGTCTTCTGTCACTTGTTTATGTAATGTCCACGCAGATGAAACCTGCTGATTGGATAGAAAATCACTATAACGCATCATCTGCAATGGACACAAACACTTTGGGGCTCAATTGCAAGCAAGATTTAGAATGTGTAATGTCAAAATGTGAAAGACCTGAATACTTGCTCCCTCACTGTATTCCACAGTGCACATAGAGATCATTATTTCACAGTGACATGACATGTTATGAATGGGTATGTCCTCAAACAAAGCAGATTCTGTGCCAGACTGAATAAAAACTACTGTGTGTCCATATGAAAATGAACCTCAATTGGAGTCCTGTCATTACCTCCCATCTCCCCTGCTATCAGTCTGTGATGTTGTGCAGTTTTGGTAGCAAGGCTTCCTTTGTCTTCTTTGTCTCTGTGTGTGTGTGTGTGTGTGTGTGTGTGTGTGTGTGTGTGTGTGATCACATGCTGGGCTTGTCTGTACACGCTGCCTGGCCACATTCCTTGTGGTCTGCTGGAGTTACTGTAATTCTGTTCCGTCTTTTTGCTCTCTCCAGATAAAACTTGGCACTTCCACACAAAATATTCACACTTGATTTTTTGGCCGTTTGCCCCCTAAGACAGTTTGATTGTTTTTCTGCAGGTCAGATAACTGCACCCAAAGTTTCTGTGCACTTTTTAAACATGAGTGGCAGCAAACCAACGTCCTGCTAGTGCGTCCGGCCTGCTGAGTTATGCAAGATGGAGGCTGGAGGTCACAGGAAGAATAATTTACTGAGATGTATTAGAAAGTACTTCAGCATCCCTGACCTGCCTGCCAATGGGAAGTTATGCATAGTTGAATGAGAAGTTGGCCCAGATGCTTTGAATTCACGAATTCAGGAGCCAAGACTATGTCATGTCCTTGTTCTCTCTTGGGTAAACACGAGAGTCGAGCCTTGAATCTTAATGCCACATTTCTCTCCTTTGTAGTTCAAACTATTTCTCCTTCTAGGCTTTTGTTCTTGGCATTCAACACAACAACGTTCAGCATCGCAGGCACTCAAAGCTCTTCACAATGAAAATGCTGAAACACGAATTATATATATGTATAAAAAAAAACTAAACTAAACCAAAAAAAAAAAATCCTTTAGTGGCATCAAACCTTGGAGATGATTTTGTGCTCATTACTTCATGTTTTCTTTGTCAACAGCATTTTCTCTGATGCTTCAGCACAATAAAGGCGAACAGATTTCCACGTGCTGTGTGTGGCATTAAAATTACTCTTAAAAACTTGACAGCAGCATTTTTCTTCAGAATCAGTGTCAGCGTTTCAAGATGATTCACCAACCTCACTGAAAGCAGCATTCATAGGAAACTCGTCAGCAACTGTGAGACTTGGAAATAGTGAACATTCACAGGTTTGTCAGTGGTAACTTCAAACTGTTTGTTGGATGTTTTGCTTAAGAAAATTGTAGGTGGGAAGTTTGCATGTTCTCCCCGTGCAGCGTGGGTTCTCTCCGGGTTCTCCGGCTTCCTCCCACACAGCCCAAAAACATGTTGAGGTTAATTGGTGATTCTAAATTGTCTGTAGGTGTGAATGTGAGTGTGCTTGGTTGTCTGTCTCTAAGTGTAGCCCTGTGATAGACTGGTGACCTGTCCAGGGTGTCCCCTGCCTTCGCCCTAAGTCAGCTGGGATAGACTCCAGCCCCCCCACGACGCTAGTGAGGATTAAGCGGTGTGTAGATAATGGATGGATGGAATTGTAGGTGGCATTTCACACCCTGGCCCTGCGATGGACTGGCGACCTGTCCAGGGTGTCCCCTGCCTTCACCCTAAGTCAGCTGGGATAGACTCCAGCGACCCTAGTGAGGATTAAGCGGTGTATAGATAATGGATGGATGGATTTCACAACCTTCAAACATACCTGAGTACAAACAAAGCTTTAATCTGCTGCTGAACCGATGCTTAAACCTAGCTGGTCCCAGGAGGTACAAAAACCTTTCTGAGGCTAAATTTAGCTGGAAGGGGGAAGTTTGTCTTGCACCCTTACAAGAAAACGTCTCTTTACTCTGTTTTTGGCAACAACATGATGAAAAGAAGGATGATGATTTTGTCTCCCTCTCTGACATCAACACTGAGTCACTGTTTGCTGTCAGGATCATTCTCCTCAGCGCCAAAACAATCTCTGGCATCGCTTGGCTCATTACATTGATTAAAACAAAACACCCTGGCACACACACGCTGACGCACAGCTTCTTGTGTCTACTCCTATGGGGGATACAGTGAGTCAATGTGATTACTCAACCAGAGCATCTGGTTGTTGTCGTTTGAAGTCTGTGCGACTTGGCCGGCACCCCCCCCGCCCCCACGCGGCCACATCACCGTCTATATGATCCGCATCATTAGTGGTTGCGCACACAACGCAGCACACATTACCGTGTCACTCTCTGACCCCGACAAAGATCCGCCAAAGTGGGCTCCACTTGACAAATGACTGCCTCTGGCCCTTTCTGCAGCAGTAACCGCTCCCCAACCTCCGTCTTCCCTCGGCTCTCATCCCCTCCACACACACCTGTGCAGGCCCCTGAGCTCAGCCGTGTTCAAAGCTGAGATAAAAGCTAACATTTACATCCAGCCACCTGCACATAACCATCAGCCACTGGAGCACCGCAAACCCCCCTCCTGCTCCTCCACCACCTCGCTCTACTGACACACACAGCAGTCATCCATCTTGGTTGGCCTCCCGGGTCTCTAATTATGCTCCGGGTGGGTGACACCCTCTGGAATGTTTATTGTAACGTGGTTCAGCTTTATTTCTTTTAAAATAAAGACAAGAAAAGGAGGCGAAACAACATAAAACAGATGCAGAAGGGAAGAAAGGCAGAGAAGGATTTTAGTGAACATAAGATATCTATCAGGACTAAAACAATTTAATTAGTGATACTTTAGTGCAACTTGGGTCTCCTTGTTCCATTTTGTCTGCAATTCCCATCCAACACGATCACACCAAAGTTACAGCTCAGGTCTGGAAACACGCTAACAACGCTACAACTAAAAACTGTAAAAAAAAAAACAAACACTTATCAGGTAGTTTGTCTACTAGATTATTAAATCACTTTATGTGGTTTAAACTGAAAGCAAGCACATTTCCCGACAATAGCTCCTCAGCGAACACAAGTATAGTAAGTACAAGGGTCAGAAGCTTTTCAAAATAATATTCAAGACTTGACAAAAGATTGATTTAAAATTTTGCTTGGCTATCTCATGACAGACTGAAACGCCACCAGACAACAAACATCAACACATGTAAATAGTTTAACTAATGCAGAGGAAAAAGTTGAAGTGAAAAAACAACTTTTGGATTATACCTGTTTTAGTTAAGCCACAGGAACACAGAAACAGGCTGCTTATCAGATGTTATTATTATTATTATTTCTCTGGGCTACTTCATAAGGCTACAAATGGAATAAGTCAAAGAATCTCCACTTTAAGAGGCGAGCACGTCTCATCTTGTAATCAGGACTCGTACGTACACTCTGTCACATCCCCCTTGTCCAATCACACTTCCTGCTCTGGCCCTTCATCTCATCAGCCCTGGACGTCCTACTGGCTCCGTGACTACCTGCATGTAGCACAGGACCTGCTCAGCCTGGGTTTCCACACTATGGGTGTTCTTTTTGCCCAAGTTCTGTACAGTCAGCCACCAGCCTGGTTCTTTAGTTTTCAGCCATCCAACATCCCTTCAATCCTAAATATATATATCTATATCTTTTTATCTCACTCACTTTTATCTCCTCTGCTTTCTGTCTAGTTATCCGGTCTGTCTATTAAATCTAGCTTGCTCAAGCTCGTTAAATAGCACCCTCATTTTCCAAACATATCTCAACAACAGGCAACTGAATGTGTTTCCTACGCAGAGTGACGCATTTTTCAGCAGTTTCTATGAGGGGTAAAAAATTAGCATTCTTCTTACCAAGGAAGTAAAATGGACCCTTTAGCAGTTTTAGTGCTAATACCACTGAAAAACAGAAATGTCCTTTAAGATGACGACCTGCACAGGTTGATGCGAGTCCTTCCATTTACATATTTGTGTTGGTTTGTTTGTGCAGTTTGTTTAGAGAGGGGTAAGGGGAAGTAGCTTCCCACCAAGGGGCGAAATAATGTCTCTGGGGCTGAAAAAGACAACCAAAATGGAGGAGTCAAACACTGCATTTCCTCAAACAGCCACTGGAGGCTCCAAAAGCAAATTAAATTCCCATAGATCTCCATGTTAAAATGACCCACATAACAGCAGAAACAAACATGTTTACAGCCTGGTTAAAAAACATGCATTTAATCGTTTAGCTAATTTCCACATTCCTGACAACTGTAAGGATGGTGAATTACTATTACTTACTATTTAAATTGTGTTAAGGCTTAAAGTTATCCATATTTAAGGGCGTAGCTGCCTTCAGTGACAGGTGGATGTTGTCATGGGACAGAGACGTCTACATGGCCCGCCTCAGCTCCGCTCATCCTCCACCTTTGTGCTCATTTTTGGCTCAGCTGGGAGTCAGGCACTGCCAAGATGGTGACAACTGGGGCCAGCACAGAAAGCTTCAAAACCACAGTTCAGGAAACCTATGGGTGACATCACGGAGGGTTCATCCATCTTTATATATAGTCTCTGGTGTCAACCCAGTAGCCACCTTTTTGGCCGCAGTGAATGCCTGCCATTCATGTTTCTTGCGCCTTGTCAAAGGGCAAAACATACTGAAGGCCTCGAAAGTTTCACAACCAAACCCAAAACCCAAAGCTAAAGCGTCTCGGCCCTTGTAAACCAGAGCCTGGTCACTGCGTAAGTGATCATTCCATTTTTAGGAAATCCTATAAAAGTGACTGATTTATTGGGTGATGCAATAAAATTTATGGTTGCTGTGGTTCACTTGTCTGGACAACAGTGAGAACAATATGTCAAAAGCAGTTATGTGAACATTTTTAAGGGCTGTTGCTTTAACCTAAAAGAGCAACATGTACCTAAATAGTTAAAGGACTGACAACAAATCAAATAGAAACTGTTAATTAAATCTAAATTACATTTTATTCAAATTTTAAATGAATTCAAAGATGCCCATGCTAAGAGTAAATTACCATATTACTGAAGATGCAAATTCTTGTAAAGTAGTTTCAACAGTAAAACAGTTTTGCATCTTGAGTCTAACTCTGCCATCTGTCAATCTTACTGTACCTGTGTGCTGGTCATGCTGTTTCCAAATGGCACAACAGTCCTTTGTTTTATCATTTTTACCAGACAGCAGAAGCTTCAGTGTACAAAACAAACAAATGGGAAACCAAAAATAAGAGAAAACTACTATATTCAAACGTCAAACACAAACCCTCTGAGCTCAGACACTTATGAGTTGATACATCATGTGAGGTATAAATTTCATAGTAGTGTCTGAAAATTCAAGTCATTGGTAATTATGTACGCTTCACTTTCACGGCATCTATCTTTATCCAGATATTCCTGAGAAGGCAGGCTCTTCCTCGTTCTCTCTCTGCTGTGGAGCCGTGTGGTTGCGCTTTATCTTAAATTGATTAATCAGAATTAAGAAAACACAGCGTTTTGCCTTCAGAAGTGTAGCTACTCTTTGTAATAGTAATAAAAGTGTTTGATACATACTTCATCAATTCTAACCGCTTTAGCTCCGAATGTTTGACTGAGTTGTCAACTTTCATCGCTTAATCCTCACTAGGGTCATGGGGGGCTGGAGTCTATCCCAGCTGACTCAGGGTGAAGGCAGGTTCACCTGGACAGGTAACCAGTCTATCACAGGGCTACACTTAGAGACAGACAACCAAGCACACTCACATTCACACCTACGGACAATTTAGAATCACCAATTAACCTCAACATGTTTCTGGACTGTGGGAGGAAGCTGGAGAACCTGGAGAGAACCCACGCTGCACGGGGAGAACATGCAAACTCCACGCAGAAAGATTCTGGTCCCTATGTGGACGCAAACCGGCGACCTTCTTGCCGCGAGGCAAAGGTGCTAACCACCAAACCACCTTGCAGCACTAAGGCAACTTAAGGCACTTAAATGTAGTCAGCTGAATGTTCACAGACATGATGCCAACAGCAGCAGACTGGAATATGCCACATCTACAAATATAAAAACAATCTATAGAGCACTTCTGAGGCGGCACCAGATATCCCCACACACCACCTCAGTGTGTCTAACAAGATGCTGTGATTGACTGCGTCAAAGCCTTCGCTGAGGTCCTGGAGCACAAGCATTTGGCACATACTATCATCAGCAGCCATTTAACGGTTGTTGGTAACCGTCGGAGTCAGCATCGGTTTTATTGCAAAGTCGACTTTTACATACAAAGAATTTGACCTTTGGTGAAAAACTTGAAAGGCTGTTTGTGACCCTGAGCAAAACTTCCAGAGCTGTGACGGAAACCTTTCAAAGTGTTGTCATTTTCCAGTGAAACTGCGTGGACACAGTTTTACCTTTTTTTTTCTTTTTTCTTTTTTTTTTACCTAATACAACCTAACTTGGACATGGGTATAGAGTTTTGAGGGAGAGAGCTTTTTGGGTTTTTTTAGCAGTCAAAAAAAAAAAAATAAAAAATCTGGGACACAATCATTTGACAAAAACCTGTTAAAAACAGCAAGAAAACAGTCCCCAACACATTCCATTGCTTTCAGTAGAAACTGTATCGGTATTACTTCAAGAGGCCTGGAAGACACATTTTTATTTGAGTCTGTTTCTCAAAGTTCAAGGTAGTGGGATAAAATAGAGTCAAGTTTCATGTTGTTGTTAAAATACACCAAAAGTAGGAGTCATCTGGGTAATAGAGACATTAGTTGACTCAATTTTTCAGTAAAAAAAATCAAAAACATTTCAAGTTGTACATAAAAATCTAGGATTATGCTAATGGGAAGAAATGAGTTCCAAATGAAGTCCTTGTTTGCAACATTAACCACACTGCTGCATCAAATAATAACTCTTACATAATATTGCAGCGTACAGACCTTTTCCATCTACACTCTGCGTTCCTATATTCCCGTTTACAGCCGTGAATATTGCTATTGATCCATGACTGCGTTCTCTCAGAAGCCTTTGACCAAATCTTAAGAGATGCAATATTATTTAAATCCATCAGCCAAATCATAACAGGTGATGTCTAGATTTCTATGTGAAAATGTGCACCAACATACAGATCAAGTACAAAATGTACATTTGGATTTCATGGTAATATTCTTGGGCCTTAAAATCCTACAGAAAAACATTCTCTTAAACACGTTGCTAACAATGAAATGTATTCACATTCATAGATATACTGTGCACTTCTCACTGAATGAAATGTTTGTTTTTAGTTAGTTATTAGCCAGCTTCCAATGTTTAAAAAGATACCTCTGAATAAAAACCCTGCTTTACATTTAATTACAGTCGTGACTCGATAATCCGACACTAAATGTAAAACCTTCTTTTGTGTCGGATTGTCAAGACGGAGGTCGAGATACGAGGAGGGCTTGATGCTGGAAGGGCAAATCGTTGCTAATATTCATTATTTACTGTTGTTATAATAACTAGTAGGGCTGGTCCAAATAGGCTCAATTAATGATGAATATCAGAATATTTGGCGCGGTCCGGGGGAAGGGGGGGGGACTCCCATCCCGGGGGTGCGTTCCAACAGGGTGGAAGTGGTTGGAATGCCACTTCCCCACCGCCGCCACTATCCATGTTTACTTCTGTAAACACTGAGCACGCTCGCTGCGTGTGACTTCGTCGTGTCCTCTTCTGCGGGACAGTTTTGGGTCGTATGAAGTTCACACAGCAGATCACATACAAGTCGTATTTAATTGGAAATGTGAACAAACTCGAAAAAAATCGGTTTTCACAAAAAAATAAATCTGAATTGAGCATTAAGTGCTGCAGTGTGAACGTAGCCAATCTGTGGGATTGTTCAGTCAGATAATACGCCGCTATCCTGATTGGTGACAAAAAATGTCATGTCAGAGTCAGAATCCAAGGCTGTCGTTATGTTCAGGCTGTTTTTAATGGGTTCTGATCATTTTTTCTAAAAAAAACCTGTTGGATAGCAGGTTTCCAGATTGTTAAGGGTCGGATTATCAAGTCACAACTGTAATAATGCAGGAGATGGTTGTGAAGGATTTCTAACGTCATGCTTCCCCTGCTGGTTGACTGAATTTAGCTCCATCTCACTCTGTTGAACTTTTCTCCTTTTAGAAGTGTCTTTTAAACAGCTGCCACATGTTAGCACATCAGCTGGCTTGTTAAGATTTGGGTCCTGTAGCACAATATTAGGCAATGTTGCTGGTCACTGTTTTTCATCACTGGGAATTTCAGTGGTTATAATATTCATCATTAATAATTTCTGCGACTTCAACAGACTTATCTAGCACCTGGTTCTACAAGTAGGAATCAATCCTTGTCCAGTTAGGTGTTCTACTTGGAAAACCGATTTTAAACTTGAGCTATAGAAGTGAGGTGGAAACCTGAATCCACTGAGATGTATTTTCTTTCCTCATTCAACAATTAAGGTCAAACATGCTTCATAACACACCACAAATAATTACTCAGGGAACCAGCAACTACTGCAGCAACCTTAGCATTTAGAAAACTGTTTACTTTTATGGAAGGAACACCTCACTCTGCAAAGATTGGTTGTAGCAAGTACATAATGTGTTTTTTTTTTCTTTTTTGTCTCCAAAAGTAATAAAAGTTTGGATGATACAGCTGTTTGTTTAGGTGCAACTTTAGCAGTTATGAGCTGTTTGTATTAACGCAGCCACAACAGCAATACGAAAACTATTATATTTATCATTTTGGTTGTGTCAAAGAGGCAAAAAGGTTGTTGTTTGGGCAACTTTAGCTCGGTATCACACATGTCTTTGGTCAGATATATGGGTCCCTGACAGGGCTCATCTCAGTGGAATGCGTTTGTAAGTATTTCCCAGAAAGAAGCTAATGTCTGGTGCAGGACACTGGGTTTTGCAATGACAAAGTCTACAAGAATGCTTCAAAAACTAAAGAAGCCATTGACTGAATATGCAGCCAGTCTAGCTTTGAAGCTTTTGGATATCAGTGGAAACCAAGGAATGAGAATTAGCACCGACACACCTTCAGCCGTTCACATCAGCCTGTCTCTGTGTAGAAGACTTTTCAGCACTAGTGGAAATGAAAAACAAGAACAGATCTCAGCTTAGGGTGAAAGATATCTTTGTATTAACTCATCACAGACAAGAAGAAAAGATGGAAGCCAGAAGCCAGTGATTCCCGCCATAAAGGCCCCACCCAGTGAACCAGTTTGTGGGAATCCTCCTTGTGTGGATCTTTGTGGTGGGCTGACAATGACAGTACATATGACTCACACGCAGGAAGAGCAGCTGATGGTAACCGAGGACCAAATCCATGACACCGAAGCTTGAATTAAATCTCTAAACAACAACAAATCATCACAGGAAACAAAAGTTTTCTCTCTCGGGCTGGCGTGACACTTGATACAAATCCTAACTTAAATAGTAGGAAACCTTGTTTTGCTGAAACAGAACAAATAAAATTATCGAAGGGCTTTCTTGACATTTGGAAGTGGTGTGTTTTCTTTTTAGAGTTGTCAGAGAGTCTTCAAAGGATTGCAGAAAGTGGCCACCGCACTGAATCAACCTCAACTCAAATGCCTTTTTTTTTTTTTTTAAAGCACAAACAACTCCAGGGGGTTTAGCTTTGTGGGGTATATTGAGGCCAGACTTGTTTTTACGCCGTACCTCGTTTTTTCCCCAGACAGACTCGACAACATTGCAAACATCCTGTGATGGGTGTCTTTTTCTCTTCATTTATTTAGGAGAAAGCAACGAGAGAAACACAAGCCGCCATATGCAAAATGTAAACTGCTGATGAGAAACATACTTCGAGGATGCAAACTTTGTACGGCGACGCTGTTTACAAGAGCTGAATAAAAAGAAGATGGCAGGCCTCTTGACGTCATATGCCAGCAGCTAAACACTCCGTGGCCAAGTGAAAACAGAAACGCAGGTCTGCAGAGTTTACAGTGACATAGTCCATGAACTCAGTTTCAAGCCACAGGATGATGGGACAAATGCATGTTTGCAGGTTTACGGGCTCAATCTATAAACAAGGCCGTCCTCTGCACAGTCGATGCTAATACACCATGCAGTTCTGATGTTTGGCAGGTCACATACTAAATCGCAGTCCCAGTTTGAAATGAAATTAGTCAGGGGGAAACAGTGCCTTCCACGCAGCCTTCTCAATTCAGAAAGCACTGCAACTTGTAGCCTGTGAAAATCAACTGAGGGAAAGAAAAGCTGCAAGATTTTTGTTTGTGTCCATAACAGCAAGGTTGACTCTGGGAAAGGTAACAAAAATCATCTGGCCTACTTCCTATTGCTTCCTGCTACAAAACAAACAAAATAAATCACTGACAAAAAAGCCAATTCACCATTTTACATTGGGGTTATGTGGTGCACTATTGCTTGGT
Source organism: Stegastes partitus (assembly GCF_000690725.1). Taxonomy (NCBI): domain Eukaryota; kingdom Metazoa; phylum Chordata; class Actinopteri; family Pomacentridae; genus Stegastes; species Stegastes partitus. Next base: position 757,365 of record NW_007577905.1, read on the forward strand.
CAGGAATAATAACTGTCTACAGTTGGTTGCTTATGTGTGGCAGAGAAATAGCATCATCACCAGAGTGCAGCGAATTCTCCGAACAAGACTTCAGTTTTCACCTCAGGTCTCTAAGCTCAGCTGAGCTAACCTAACAGGTGCACATTTACCAGAGGAAACCTGTCGTAAACATCATCATTTCAATCTTTGCAAGCAAGCAAATGAACATATTTCCAAAAATGCCAAATTTAAGTTAAAATTTCACAATCTATTTTAAGTAAATCTCGCTTCAGAGACAGATCTGCACACAAGGGATGTCACATAGCTTGTGGTGAGCTAACCTGAAGCGTGCAGTGCTTGGTAGTACTTTTCAGGAGTAACTACCATGAAGTTTACTTGCAAAAGGCTTAAAGGTGGAGTATATTAAGAAAGTTAGCATTTTAAGACAGTCAGCATGAGCTAGATTTCCTGTTCCTCTCACTGTCATGGTTTTTTAATATTCTTATTCAAGAAAAAAATAAAAGGAGAGAGAAAAAAATAAGCATTTTTAATACCTGCACAATGCACGGAAATGTTTGGATTTATAGCCTAAGTACAATGATGTCTTATGTACAGCATGTTAATGACAGCGTTCCTGCATCAAAATCACCTCAGAGCAGCTGAGAAGCAAATCAGAATATCAGCACTGAATCCAAATGAAGCTCCTCTTCCTCCCGCGTATAAATATCAATAACAAAAAATCAAGGTGACGATGGTGCGACTCCCGTGTCTTCTCAATTAGTGCAAAGCTGAGCGAGGACAGGGATGTGAATACTTATGAGATCTTTGACCTTGTGGTTGAGACACACTGAGGAAGAGAGAGCAGATGATGAATCACGGTGACAGGAATTCATAATAAGACAGGGAGCAAAAATAAAGGAACTCCAACGCCCCAGTGATATTAATCTCACGTTCGCAAGCAGGTATATACACAGACGCAAACAGAGAGCACTCAGAGACACCGCAAGTGAGTCTAGACAGTAAACAATATCTGCCTCTAGGGCCTGAGAATGTGGGCTAACGAGATACAAAACGGAGTGCAGAAATCTTGAAAGCGAGCAAACGTCTAGATAAACAATTGTGAAAGAATCGTTTACTCCACTGATTAAAAAAAAGAGAGCGGATACAAACAGAAGTCTGTCAGACCACATGCATCAGAGTAAAGAACGGCGAAAAGTTCTGAATCACTGGATACTGAGATGTTCTTCATTAAGGCACTAATGTCAGTAAATGCAAAAGATGAGACAGAGGCAAGTCTGGGCTAGCATCCACTGATATGGTTTCATTTCAAAGATATGTACACTGTGTGTGAGCCTCCACAACGACTAACAGGGTTTCAGAGTGTGTGCTCACCCACACAGAGAGACGCACACAAACAAATCCGTCGAAAAACTCCTTGTACACAGAGCCGAGATTTAATTCTTTCTTTATCATATTTGTGCATCGTACAAGTTCCACAGTGCACGATAAGGAGAAAAAGGGGGAAAACACAAGGCAAGCGTGGAGGACTATGTGCCTTTTGAAGTCGTCTTTCTTCTTGGAATTAGCTTTGGCGTAACGTGGCTAGTTAAGCAGATCATTAAGTGTAATGGTTGGTGAGGATTGCAGAGCTTTATCTCTGATGGCAAGAACAAAGTTCCTGATGATCTAGGGGATTCTGGAGCTGGATTTGATGGGAATTCCCATGCCTGCTGGAACAGTTTACTGTGAAACATTTTGATCTGTGCTAACAGACAGGTGCTATCATAAATCTAGAGTCAGGGAATTACTGACTCAGCTTTACATACTGAGACGTAAGGTATACGAGGATAAAGCTATCCTTTGACAGATTATATCTGGAGACTTAAGGTTGGCCCCCGGACAGATGACAGCATTTTGATGTCTGGCAGGGACATATGACAATAAATGAATGGCTTAGGAATATAGAGACGAAAAGAAATCCATTTTAAATAGTGGAAGGAATGTAAAATAATATAGTCTATCACACAATACAGGCTGGTAGGTGTCAGATGGGATGTAAATTCATTCTGCAGCTTGACAATGACATACAGCCAGAAGTATGGAAAAGCAGAAAACAGATTACCTCAGACCTCAGTATTGCAAAAATATGTCCCAGCATAATATTATAAAGCATCTCAGACGTATTGCAAATGCTTACAATCTCAGCGCTGCGCTGTATTTTCAAAACTGTTGCTGAAACTCAACAGATGTCAAACCTTAAACACTTGATGCTTTCACCAGCTCAGTATTGACTAAACAGAAGACCACACAACAATAAACCAATTGGCTGTACATGCCGTCTAATCAAAGCATACGGAAAGAAGAAATCACAAGGGTTGCAGTTTGCCTTCCAACCCCGAAGTGAATGGAGATTATGGAAAGCTGTGAAAGCTGGTCACGGGGCAGACGAGTTCAGATCTGTAAGGGGCTAAACTTATTCAAAGGGAAACAAACAACGAGGACAGAGAAGGACTTCCTCTTTGCATGCTGTGCAGAAGTGCCAGGGTGCACATCTTTATTCATGAGAACAGTTGATCTGTGCATAAAAGTTTATTTTGAAAACGGTTGGTATTCCTTTCAGCTGAGAAATCAGAGAGGAATGTTGTTTGAGGATTATCACCACTAAAATGATTTCTCAGACTGAGAATGAGCTTTGAAAAATATTCCCCCTTTGGGCAAATAAAAGGCGAACACCAACAATTCTTTATTTATTTTCTCCTCTCACTTCTCTTTTGTCAGTGCCCTCCACTGCTTTGCATTTGAATCACTCCAAATCAGGAAATCGCTTCCACCCAGTTCTCGTGTTTATAATAACACAAGTTTCCAAGAGCCTGCAATGAATTTATATTTGGTACAAGCTGTGTAGTGCATCTCACTCCCCTGGCAGTGTGCCCCTCCACAAGCTTTCCATGGAGGTTTGTCCCCCCCAGTTTCCACAGTGCCGGCTGATTGATTTGCTCTTTAATGGCTTCCTGTGTTGGGCATAGCCTACGACGAACATCTGTAAGGGTGGATTGGGTATGTTGGGTCTGTTTTGCTCTGCTACGCTCATCTGTGGTGTAGTAAAGTGAGGTATCTGCCTTTTCTGTGGCCTGGGAGAATGACGTGCTCCATTATAAAAAGAACTGACTCCAATGAAAAATGAACCTTGGTCCAAACGGCCGCTGGTCGCTGAGTGGATTACAGCGCCTCAGGGGACGAAGCTCTGCCTCTGATGTTGGTGACTGAGGAGGGAGAACAATGGTAGCTGGTCTGTGAGTGATAAAGTTATACTGAGTGTTAATGTCAAGAGCAGTTTGTGTTTGAGGAGTCACTTCAGTGAGTTCATACAGAAGCTGAGGTTCAGCTTTTGGTTGGAAGTCAGTGAACCTCAGCATGGATTCTGCTCACTTGGCGTACCAGCACACAGCTCTGACAAGACTAGAAACTTTGCTTGAGATCCAGGAACACTAAGCGTGCAAATACTAATTTGGAATCTATAGAACTACAGCATTGAAGCAAATCACAGGAAACTAGGAGAGGAGCTAAATAATTAGAAAACTAGAATTACCACTCGGTGGTTGTATGCCTCTGCCAGCCAATCAGGTTGCATCTTACATTCACGTCTGTCCACTCGCAATCATTTTGTCATTTTGAAATTTTGTCATTATTAGCGAATTAATTCTTGGCTTATGGTTTTATGCTTTTATGACGAGATGGTGACCTCTAACCACCAAAATGTAATCATCTCATCCTTGACTCCAAATGAACGTTTGTGCTCAATTTGAGGAAATTCTCTCACAGCATTTCAGAGATAAATGCATGAGATGGATAGACGGACAGCTCAAAACATAATGCTTTTGTGCAGCACTCAGGATGTTCACAGAAGGGGTGAACTCATGAAATGCATAAAAACGTGATTCATTTTACTTGTAAAAAATGTAATCAATGTAAAATTACAGCACCGTATACAGAAAGGCTTCAGTTTTCTTTCTTGTAAAATGTCAAATAAATGCCATATGTTTACATTTTTTCTGCTTTTTATTGTAATGATGCAGCATTTGCACATATAAATGTATTTCTGCATGTATACATGCTATGTGCAGACGCACAAGAATCTTTGGGGTGGAGTTTGACAAAATTTCACGAGTTCACAACTCGGTATGTAAAATTATTTTTAAATTTCTAATCGATTATTTGTTTTAGGATTGAGCTATGTTTGTAAAAAGAGAATAAAATAATAAAGCATAACTACAGTATAAAAAAGCAAAGCTTTTGTTTTATCTGCCTTAGGATTAGCTGAGTTTACTAAAATCTCCCCCCCAATGTTAAGTGTTCACGTTGCCAGTGACAAAACTCTGTGTTTGGGCAAACACTTTAATCCCAAAATCAATCTTTATTTCAACCTACGCCTTAAAATTAGGAGTTAACATCAGAAGGTGCTGCTCAACCGTGAGGTATGGGGGGTGGTGGGGGTATGGGACAAAGCACACCTGCAAAGCTGGAGTTGACATGAAACAAAAAAAAGCACACCCAAAACAAAAGCCTCATCCAAAAGCCACTTCAGAAGCCTTTCTTCATAATCCAGGGATGTAGAGCAGATCTGAGAAATGGGAAAAGTCCCACGTGAAAGCAACAGGCTTCCACAGAGCGCATTAGCATTTACTTGTGTTTGAATACGATTGAACTAATTACGCCGGGTTGTTGAGATGTTAAGCGAGCGTAAACATTCTGAGTTAGAACAGGCCCCCGCAGAGATGAAAAACCCTCTACTTTCATCCATACGCAATTAATCAGCATCTGACTCTGCAAACAGACGCAGCAGCTTGCTCCATTGCCTCTCTTGTAAGCACTGACTGACACATGAAAGCAAGGAAATTTGCACCCAGTTAGGAGATTATACAGCAAGCGAGTCAAATCTGAGCTGATAATGTAGAAGGACCTCCGACGTCAACATGCAGGGAGGCTTACTTGTCCTTTATGAGGGTATTTTGGCCTGTTTCATCACCAGGTAGTACCACAAGATAGCTGCACATCTCCTTATTTATGCTTGTAAGACACAGTAATGTGTTTTTATGCGGAAAACAACTGGATCCTTAAGGCATGACGGAGCAGCAAGACATATTGCAGGAAATAGTAATAGATATGGCATTGCACAACGGCTAGTTGGGAAAGAATGTTCACATGTAGCAAAAACTTCAAAGCCTTCCATGTGCAGCAGGCCAGGTTATTTCAATTAGTCTTCAACAAGAACCCTTCTTCTTCCCCAGCTGGACCCCCACCTATCACTACCAGAAATCAGCCACATGGGACCCTGTCACTCTGTTTCCTTTTACCCCCCAAAGGGCTTTGTTTTGGAAAAGGAGAAGCGAGTCAGGTTCAAAGCAGAGAAGAAGACCGCGTGGTAACATGAGACGACGGTCTGTTCGACGTTGCATGCCTGCTAGGTCGGAGAGGGGAGGATTGCTTTAAGGCTCCAAACGTGCACAAAGTAACGTGCACACAAAGATAGATAGATAGATAGATAGATAGATAGATAGATAGATAGATAGATAGATAGATAGATAGATAGATAGATAGATAGACTTTGAGGAAAAGGCTCTGTAAACGTTTTTTTAAATCAGTCACTGCTTTCCACTGACATACCAGATTCAGAGAGCACGGGCTGATAAAGTGCAAAAAGTCGACCTTCATGTAACATTTGTGGATTTTTCTGGCTCAGTCACTCAGCAAAACCCTTCGTTTGACTGAAGGCTACAAGCCCACACATAGGCTGCACAAGAGTTCAGAGTTTTTCAACCAAGAAAATGATCAGGTTCACTTCACATTTGACATGAACATGAACACATCTGGTCCTATTTTAAACTGAACGGGACAAGGGAGTGTTGATTGTAATGATGATATCTCCATGTAGTATTTATACAATTCCCTCTCTAGCGAAGATCGGACATTCAGTCATGCAAAACGGGGATACAAAAACAATCGTGGCATTTTTCCTTTACTTCAGTTCTCTCAATCGTCACCCCATGCGCCATTTACCACAACCTGGAGGTTTTCCAAACTAAACAAGAGGAAAAACACGAGACCAAACAACATGCTGAAAGCCAGACGCCTGAGGTTTTTCTGATAAGGTCAACAGGTCAGGAGAATACCACCATCCTCATGGAGAGCATTGCTGCATGCCATTTGAAAATGTTCAGCTCTAAACATATTTGTGGCCTTTGGCCATATAGTCGATCCAGCTTCCAAAAGGACTTTGATGATTTAGCAGGTCTGTTCTTGGGCCAACTCCAGTTTAGGCATGTTGTTATTTCAAAGAGGATCATCTTCACCTTTCCAAAGTTATTTTGGGGAAATAGTCATCCAGACTGTGTCTCCTGCTGCTTTATGGGAGTTGAATGAATGAAATAATAGAGAACACTTGTTTAATCAAAACTAGCTGCAGTAAAACTGTCTGGTGACCTTGAATCAGGGCAGGGATTATTTTCAACGCCGTTCTTAATAACAGTGTTTTATTGCTCTTATTAATGGTGTTTTATTAACAGCAAATATAAAACTTGCAAAACTAGGAAATAATTGTTGAAGGACGTCATAAGCCCTTCAGTGGTATTTGGACTGGTAGTGCATTAACTGGTCTTTGACATTTTATCCAACACCTTACAGGAAAGATAAATCTCAGGAGGATCAGTTGAATTGATCAAATCATCAAACAAAGAGGGAATCTTCTTGATTCCACGATAAGAAAGAATCAGTTCAAGGCCAATATGACCGGGAGGAAAGATTACAGAAAGCTATAAAAACATATGGGCATGTGAACATTATGTTAAGGCAGACTTGAAAAAATGTGGACCTATCCTTTAAGCCCTGTTCAGTGAAGCTCTATTATGTTAAGGAAGGTGGGATTTCAATAAGACCAGTGCTGGCTGGTGATTTTAATTGTACCCAGAGTGTCTTGTGAATTTTAAGAAAAAGTTTTTTGTGCTAGTAATACATCCACATGGTGTCTTCTATATGCTAGAAGGCTTATCACGAGCAAAATCAGCAGCAAATGCCAAAGTTGAGCATTTACGCTTTTAGTCCCAAAAGCAGGGACACAGAATTCCAGGTTTTCCAACCATAAGGAACCAATCCCGTCAACTAGAAGCGTTGGGCTTTCCGTATAACAGAAGTCGACGACATGGTGGATAAAAAAAATGTTCTCGGCCACACAAGCCCTGAAAACTGCCTCACCCATCCACAACTATCAAAATTCAAAAACAATTAATATAATCACAAACCTGCTCATTTAACAATTTGGATTTGAACACTAACTTACCAAGGTGTTGGCCAACATGGAACTGGTCACCTACTCGGGTTGCTACGGTACTGAACACGATCTGTAGCATTGAAAGTGAGATGTAGCCTTCAACAGTAAAAAACCTTTAATGTCATTAACCGCTGGTTTATATCAAAAATAATCTTTATGCCTGAGGTACATGATGGAGTGACTTATTTACTGTAGATGTTGTAAGTCCAGCTGCTGGAAACAGAAGTGAGTGTTGCTAATACACTTTATCTTAAGCTTAAAGGTTGTTGGAAGCAGAGTCCATCTGCTACTGAACATCAGCAGCATGAGCAGATACAGCTCCCGGCCCGTGTTAGCATTTGAGAATCCTAGCTTAATATTAGCATTAGCCTCAGGTATCTAGCTAAACCAGACAGCCCCCCTGACATCTTTTTCACAGCTTCAATAGACAATAGCGAGGTGCGTTTGTTTTAGGGACGCTTGCAGGCAGTCAGCAAACACACATGTAACTCTATCTTACTAACCAGTAAGAGACTCCACCTGGTGGCAGGACCGCTCCAGCAAATCTGCAAGACAATTCCATATGTGTTTTGCCTTATCGATTAAAATATTTTCAACAGGTAAAACTGCTAATCAGAAAATAATCGAACAACAAATAATCATTAACATCCAAACGATCCGTACAACACTATTCTAGCGTGTCCTGTTCACATTCGAATATGAAAATCCATACTTGTGTACAGGACAGGGAGGGAGATATAAGGGGCAGCAAGAGGGAAGGTAAATCTGTCTATCCAAGTATGCTAACTAACGAGCTAGATGTGAAGAACCAAAGAGTCCACCTTTAACTTTTGAAGAATAAAAAATAATGAGCTTTAATACTCTAAAAAAAATAAAAAATAAAATCTTTCTACACAGAGTTCTCCATCGAGGAGTCAAATGATATGAAGCTGGCAAGAAGCTTTCAGAACGCAGCACTGATCATTGAACATCAGAGATATTTCTCAAATTCTGAACTGTTTTCAAACTATATTTTTCTTAGATACATAAATGAGAGAGATTACCAGCGGTTGGGCTGTTTGGTGTTGAGACAGACTATCCTGTTTTGGTAAATGTGCTTCCCACATCACTCCTTCGATCCATTCTGAACCTTTCCTAAGTTCAGACAGAGCCCCCCTCCTCCACCTTTTTGATGTGTCATATGGCAGAAGTCGAGGAAACACGATGTTGCACACACACACACACACTCTATGGTGTAATGACTTTCTTACTCCTGTGGTGAGCTGCCGGTCGACCTGTTGAAACCTGCACAGTAACCCTAGATGTGGAAAGTACCCCTGCAAGTCTGAGACACACGGAACAGAGGCACGGGAGGCCTTCACGATCTACCTGTCGCACACACACACACACACACACACACACACACACACAAAGACACACACAGTTGTGTGGTATCATCACTTCTTTCCTCCAGACATGCAACCCAGACATGATCTGAAATACAGTAAGGCCCCTGCCGCTTCCATCCTGCGATGCTTCTGATGTTAGAATGAATGTGTCTGCACTTGTTTGCTGGAGAATGTGTGTGTTCATGCATGTCAGTGAGACCACTCACTCAGTCAATGTATAGGATGTCTCTTTACACTTTTTGGCTACTGTATGTTAAGTATCTGTCCTGGCTGTGTGTGTGTTTGGGTCTCTACTAGCAGCATGTGTAGCAGCATGTTGCATGTGTGAGATCATCTCCCTCATGTCTGCAGACCTTTTGACACTCTTCATCTCTTTTTACACCTGGCCTCCTATGATCAAGGCTTCAAGAGAAGGCAGGTGTTCTCGCTCCTTGCCCTAATGACTTAAAAAAAAAACAGCAGCTTCATCGAATGCCTGCCTCCAAATACTGCTGGGAGCGGGAGGTGGCTCTGGACTCCTAACATCCATCTTTTTCCTACTCCTGACGGAGTTATAGCGGGGGAAAGCCCAAATGAAGCCCATGAGCCCATAAAACAGGCCTTTAATTTGCTTGTATATGCCCAGGAGCTAGCACTACCATTAGCCTCTTGTTTCTCTGGACTGCAGTCATGACTGTGATCCCACAGGGTATATGGGTTTATCAGACTTGATCAGATCAGAAAGGAAATTTATGAGTAAAGGTTAGGAGGCTGGGACATGCTGGATATCAAATAAGCAGGTGGGATTCATTGCCTTTGTGTGTCTCTGCTAACACAGCAAAACGGCGACTTGGGAGGAAATGGGAGGGGAAGAAGACCTCTAGCTATGTACCAGTTTTCACAAGATAACAAGTACCTCTGATTTTAAACATGTAATCTATTCAAAGACGGAATGAAAGATATATGGGTGGCTATGGCTGGAGGCCTACCAAACAAAAACAAGGCACTATTTGTGTCTCAGTCCTTGCTTGACCTGTGGAGACCCTAACATTTATTAGCTCACACTGAAAGACGGACAGAGGCGTTGAATTTGAGTTTACAATTGGTTTCATTGTAAGCAAAGATACAATTTGTGAGGTTTTCACTAAATTCCCCCCAAAAAATTGAGCGCTGTACACATGTTAGTGGGTTAAAGTGGCTCCCTTTTACCTGGCTAGATCACCATGGTAACTAATGCTGTGGAGCTAACCTGGTCTGGAGAAGGTTGTGTTTAAGGTATCAGACCTAAAGAAGCTCCCCGCTTGATTCTTAGTGAGCGACAGAGAATATCAGCCGAGGGAACACATATGTGCAAATCTACTGAGCTGTATGTTACCAATACCACTAATACCACGTGCAGTTATAGTTTTGCACGTTTTATCCATCGTGTTGCCACCGAGCCCAACATCGGTAATGTGGAAATCGCAGAAATATGTTTTAATGTTTGGTCCTGATATGTTGCCAAGTCTGTTTACACAGCGGGCACTGCAGCTAGTCGAACACTGATTAGAATATTGATTAGTGGGCCCCCCTATAGCTCACCTGGTAGAGCGGGCGGCCCATGAACAGGGGCTGTAGTTCCCCGATGCAGCGGTCGTGAGTTCGAATCCCGCTCACGACCCTTTGCTGCAGGTCTGTCCCCATTCTTCTCCTCCCTCTACTGCACTAAATAAAGGCAAAAGCCAAAAAAAATATATTTAAAAAAAAAGAATATTGATTAGTCTGTTGGCATTTATAACAATCAATAACATTGATTTCACTTTGATGTGGCCAAAAGCTGAAGTGATATCCTTCATTATAGGACAGTGTTCGACCCGAATACAACATCACGTTAAAATATATGAAATCTAACATTTGCCTGATGTGCAGCTGTGACATTAGAAACAGGAGACTGCACTGATCAGTAAAATAAATATAATACACAACCAGCATCTACCAGCAGTCACCTCTTGTATCATTTGCAGACTGGATTAACAAAGAAAGTTGATAACATGAATTCTCAGTTTAAACACTGTGTCAGACATGCTGGATAACCTCAATTGCAGCAATTACAGTTTGCCAATTACACTGCTTCAAATCGCAATTTGGACTCAAGAGGACATTGCTGTGTAAAATTAAAGAGTATTTTATCCACACTACCCAATTTTACAATCAATAATCAGGGAAATCTTTGCGCAACAGTGAGTTCCCCGATTTGTTTTTGTTTGTTTTACATCACTGTGAACAACAAACTGTAAGCAGCTCTGGCCTATACTCCTGCATAGATTTTTCATGCGTCATGCACGGACATCCAACACAGAGCCGCTGTATTCCACCAATACATCCATTTTTATAACAACCAAGGGGCTAAAACAAAACTCAAATGATGCATTGGCTTTAAACAAACATCATGAGCACAACACTGGATGGACTCACACAACCTCGATTTGTTGGATTTTCCTGGATTTGGCTTCACTTTGTTTGCTTGGTAATATTGTGATTAAACTATAACGTCTGAAACTTTCCTTTGGGTTTTGGCAGCTTCAAGCGAACTGCTCGCTGATCTGTTCGTGCAGTGTACAAAGCTGGGAGTTATGTTTTTAAGGTCAACAGGTATACAGACATTATGAGGAAGATATTGAACACAGTAGCGTCATTCTCTAATGCTTGAAAGCACGAACGCATGTCAACAGTGGTAGGTGTCTGTCAGGCAGGTACTGGTCCTTTAAAGTGTCATCAACCTTAAAACAACAACAAAAAAAAACACAGACGCACACTGAAATGCAATACTCTCAGAGATTTTAATCCATTTCCGCTACAAATGTCCATTTTTATGGAAGCCTTCAGTATCAACATAAAAGCTGCCCAGAATATAACTGTACTGGAATCACGTGGAGGACTCAATCAGCGTCAACATTCACCTTTTTTTCTCCTGCTGGCAAAACCATCTGATTCCTCTGAACTGCAGTCATCAAACACCAAAGCTCCAGGGAGCAGCTCAATTTGGAAACATTACATTTCCATTGAGAGGGGATTAACACATACACAACAGCCGCCGTGGGGCTGGACTGATAACGCTGAAGAGACGACAGAGACGACAAAACGTGTATTTTCGATTCATTCAAAAATGCACTCTCTGCTACATATCACAAACTCAGACTTCATCATTGTTCAGAATGATTAAAATACACTTTCCAGGCTCCCAAAGGAATCACAAATCAGACATCCAAGACTGTTTTCATAACTGTGCCACGCCCTGACATCCCAGAGCTGCACTCTTATCACACAACAGCATTTCTTGAGATAGAGATGAGTTTCTTTTCTTTTGACATGGCTGATATCATCTTAAAATAAATCTGTTGGGGTTTTTTTTCCCCTCTCCCTGGTAACAGCATATGTCTTTGTTAAGTGCAACTGTCGTCATCTGATGCGTGTATCTCACTCCGTCTGACTTAATGCGATGGGTGCAAAAATTTTTGGAATTTGAAGCATGCACCAGGTGAAAACTTTCAGAGTATAAACTTAACAGCACCAAGTTGCATAAACACACAGACAAAGCAGGAGAGCATCCAGCTAAAACATTATTTGTCCCTGCAACAGAGGTTTGCACCCAGACACACTTGCAGGAGATCAAGTCAACACACAGAAGCAGCAGTGGCATCTGTGGAAGACAAATGATTTATCAGCTTCAACAGCTAACCTTTGTAGTCTACGATCATGGGGCATGTCTGTGTTTTTAAATTCCCCACTAACATCGACTCCATTTCTACCATTGATTTTCCAGTGCTATCCATCGTGACAATGACAGATATCATGGCTGTTCTTTCACATCCTCACAGCTGTCAGTGGAGCTCAAGTATACCTTCACTGACACCCATCATGTTCTAAATGTTTACATTTTTTCGGTTGGGATGACTGCTGATAATCTTTAATGACTTATTTCTAATTAACGCTGAGGGAAAAATTGTTGACTTTTAATTTACCTTCTTTATCCTTTTTATAAAGACACACCACAAATAATTTAAAAGGCAAGAAGAGCCCACACCGCCTTCCCCTCGCACCCAACATCAAAGACCATGATGTCCATCTCAAAACGGTCGCCGCTGGTCGCTGCCGGCTGTAGCCTCTACCACAGGAGGTCTGCAGGTACTAATGGGTGCAATGAAGGGCCCAGGTGGCCTTGGGAGACCTGCATGGGAGTCACTCGGAAAACGAAAGTGGGTGAAGATGCTCCATTATCAAGGGATTCAATAGGTGAAGGGTTTTTTCAAGCACCTGTTCATTGTGTGCTTTCATACTGATTTCGATCTAATGCATTGAAGACAAACTATCAGACCTTCTTTTGAATAATTTTCAATCAGTCGCTATTGATGAAGTGCAAGAAAAGGTTCAAAAGTCCAGTCTCCCGTTAGACCACTCATCTTGAATGGTGCCATCTCCGAAAATGAACCCAGACTGACGAAAATGGCCTCGACACAGGTCAGCTGTCCAGTGCTCAACAGAAACGTTTCAGAAGTTGCGCATCTGCAAGTAGTCTGTTATCAGAAGATATTGTTCACTTTGTGTACAAACTTCTCATTCTAAAAAGGGACATGCCTTATAATGACAATCATGACAATAAAATGCATTTCCCCTGTCATGATAACAGGGAGGAGAAAAGACCCACACAACATGAGAGTGAAGCCAGAACAGGCAGAAAGTAACACAGCTTTCTCAAGTGGACATTAGCGCTGCAAATACTCACTCTGCATTTCTATTAAAACCTTATTTTGTTATATAAAGAGCATGTTGCTACAAACCCTTTGTTTTCTCTTCAACTGTGCCAGAAAGGATACACGTATTAAAAGGGATTTTCGTATTTTGTCATTTATTCCTTCATTATTATAACTCCTAAAGACGTAGCCTAAAACAATAGATCCCATTTCTTAATATCCTAACGTAACTAAATCAAAAATGCAGCGTGAAGGCCAGTCCTGGCTGCAAACACTGCACGTAGCAGAGCTCGCACTCCGATTTAAACCATACCACGGTGCAGAAACCTCCCTCAACAGATATGTCAGTGATCTGTGCATAAGCACAAACTCAAAGAAAGCTTTACATTTATATTTTTTTGTTTATTTACATTTGACGGGGCTACACTTAATTGTTTTTTTCCCGGTAAATTTAATTGAAGGACCTACGTTTTAGAAGGATTTGTGGCATCTAGAAAAGAAAGAAAGAATAGGAGATAATCCAGGCTTGACAAAGAGGTGAGAAAGCCTGTTGAGTGAGACTTCCCTGGAAGAGACGCATGTTGATGTTAATGACAGAAATGGCCACAGAGAAGACACTGAAATGTGAGCAACATGGCTGGTTTTAAAGTCTCAAGCTGCCTCTGGTTGGCGTTTTAAACATCTTCTACGCAACCTGCATTTACCAACCGCTTTTCTCTCTCTCTCAGTGCTCAGCTGCTCTATCTCAAGGGAATCTGAGAAAGAAACCAGGCACAAAATCGAGTGGGACTTTGTCTTGCAGCCCACGTCACTTTTTCCTGTGAAAATCGCTCTATCCCTTCCTGGCATCTGTCACCTTACCTTTAATCACTTTCTTCTCCTCTGTTCCACCTCTGAAGGAACTCTATTGATATTATAATGCCATTAACCTGTTATTGGTATGCATCTGATGCCAAACCAGGGATATTGTTCTTTAAAAGACCATGACAAGGCACATCCAAGCTATAGTACACTCTATAATCTAATATGCCTCCCAAGTGTTCAGATAAAGAACACTTCAAGGACTTATTGTCCAATCTTGACACTCACCTCTCCAACACTCTAATGAACAATGATCACCACAACATACTGCACCATTACCACTATCGACAGTCTCATAAAATACACACTGACAAACACATTTATGCAGAGTTCCACTTCTGATGGAAGGAACGTACTGTCACCTCAGCTGACAGATGTCATTTCAACAGCACCTCATTACAGTGACTCGAAAAAGAAGTCAAACTGGATGTGGTGGCATTTGCTGTTCAGCGGCACGTCCTTTTCATCCTATGACTTCTATTGTATAGCGGCTCAGCCTACACATCACGCTGCAGTGAGTCATAAAAAGGGAGGAGGACAGTTCTGTCAGGGTGTCTCCTCCTCTGTCTTTATTTAGTATTGTTTACTTGGCTAGAGGTCACATTTGAATGGCGGAGGTAACAGCTCATGCAACACCTGCCATTGTGCACCTTAGGCACCTCAGGTCACGTTGACAGTTGTTAGCTCTGATTTATGTAATGAGAGTGTCAGAGCAAGTGTAATCATCATCATATTGCAGCTGAAGCGTTACCTTATCATGCAAAACTGTGTTTATGAAGGATGTTAATGACTCGTTACCCTTTTGACTACCATTAGCAATTTAACAAATTAAGGCAGAAGACAGGGAAGTTGCAAAGTGGCTGTCACGGATGGTTTTTAGATTTTAGGTTTTAGCTATCAAGTGGAGCCTCTTACTGTTTGATGAGATGGCGTTATAGGTGTGTTTGCTGACCACCCGCTAGAGGGGCATAAAACCAGCGCACCTCCATACTGTCTACTTGCTAAATGTGGCAGTCGTTTTAAGAAGCCTGCAGCACAAAGTTGTGAAACGGTTGTCTGGCGGCTGTCCAGTTGAGCAAGCTACTCATGACATTGAAACTTACGTGATGAAGCTGCTCTGAGTAAATATATGTCAGAGGTGGCAGATTTCATGTCCTGAGAAATTTGCTGCAATAATATTTGTTGTCATCACTTGGAGCTGAGCATCTGTTTCCAGGAGCTGGACTGACATTAGCATGCAGATAAATTATGAGGATTATTTTTGTTATCAAACCGTCATGAAGCGATCCATAAGATTACAAGTTCTTTGCTGTGGAAGACTACATTTACTGTGTTTAGTGTTTTGGATTTTGTTGAGTCGCTGTTTTTAATGAGGTCAGTTTTTGGTGCTTTTTAGATGATAATTCAGTAATCTAGTGTCTACTTTAAATGTTCTTCAAATTGCTCCAACTTTGCAATGAACATTTATTTTCTGTTTTTAAAACTTTTATCTGCATACGGAAAACCATCTACAGAATTTATTTTATTTCAACAACTGATTGTTGATCGTTATCAGACTATCAGTGTTCAAAAGTTCCATCGGTATTGTTTATCTATGCCTGCATTTATGTGTCAGTGTCACCATATTTATCTTGAGTAGATCACTTTCCTCGTTATGTTTCTTGGTTTCTTCCTTTTCTTCAGCGTGTCATAGCTTTTGTGTGCACATAAAAGGTTTGCAAATTGACAAAACCCAAGTCCAAGCCAAAGGAGGTTATTCCCTTCCACAATAAACACAGCTCCTCACCTGCCTGAAACGCCTCATTTAGGGTCGAGGCTTTTCTTTCATTACTTCGCTACATCGCCATCTAACACATTTGCATAACGCCTACCGAGCAGCTAATCTGGCGCACACTTCAACAGAAAATTTGCAGCTTCTTGACAGTCTGCCATTATTTCCTCACTGGAACCGCTTCTGCTAGGAGTACATCCTCATACTCATAGATCAGGGGTTATGGTATTTAACCAACGTTGCTCCACTGGACCTGTTGTCCAATCAGACCAGGCTGCACTTTTGCAAACAGGGGCCTTAGGAACATTTCAGACAAACTGAGAAGGCTGAGAGGCTGCAGCAACGTGACATAAAAGCACGTAAAAATATTCTTGTTGACCCTCAAAATTAAATAACAAACCTTTAAATGTGCATACTGGGCTAGATACTTTAACCCCTGACACGGAACAAAATACTAAAACACCAATAACCAAAATATTTCTAAGCAATTCTGCGCCACGTAATCAAGTTGTGAATTGACTGTGTCTAGTTGTGACCTGAGGGCTGCAGGGTGGTTAGCACCGTTGCCTCGCAGCAAGAAGGTCGCTGGTTTGCGTCCCGGTGGGGGCACTGGGATCTTTCTGCATGGAGTTTGCATGTTCTCCCCGTGCAGCGTGGGTTCTCTCCGGGTTCTCCGGCTTCCTCCCACACAGTCCAAAAGCATGTTGAGGTTAATTGGTGATTCTAAATTGTCCGTAGGTGTGAATGTGAGTGTGCTTGGTTGTCTGTCTCTAAGTGTAGCCCTGTGATAGACTGGTGACCTGTCCAGGTGAACCTGCCTTCACCCTAAGTCAACTGGGATAGACTCCAGCCCCCCACGACCCTAATGAGGATTAAGCGGTGTATAGATAATGGATGGATGGATAGTTGTGACCTACCTGATTGTTACATGGGCCCCTGAGTCTGACCTATGAAGTCCATTCATCCTTGATTACTATCAAGAGGAAGTCTGTGTTTGTAGCTCTAACAAGGTGGGAATAGAAGACTGGAGTGAAGCCATGAGGGGATGAAAGTTGTTGGTGGATCCCAAGTCAGGTGGCTCTGGAATTTCAAGACAAGTCCAGAAATTAATTAAATCTTAATAGTTAAATAATTTCAAATATATGAACATATTTTCTAGAAATCAGCCTGCATCACACAACGGGACAACAGGACGCCATTTGTCACAACAGTCTGTATTCAATAGGAAACATTGCCACCTGAAGGCAACACCTGACAACTACAACAGTCCTCATTGTGAGTTCAGCGTTGGGGTGATGACTGAAACCATTAGAGGGACCCAGGTGGTTCCAATTCACAAACACAAAGCCGAGCCGATCCAGGTTCAGAAGTTTATAGCTTTGTTGCTAATGGTCTGCATGAGCAACTGAGAGCCGAGTTTATTTCATCTTAGCTTTCAAAGGGACTGCATGAGAAGAAAAGGATTCACTGAGTCTTTCTCCATTTCACGTGGAGGACACTGCCAGTCGCCCTGAATATAAAACATGTGAGCAGTTTGTTCGCTAAAAGTCAGTTGCTTTTTACGGTACTTTTCAAAAGCAATCACGAAAAAACTGTTTTGAAAGTGAATAAAACAAAAATTACAGTCAGGCAGGAAAAAACAAAACAGGACGGTCAGAAAAATAGAATAGAACCTCAGGGAACTTGCTGATATAAATGAAAATAAATGGTTCTGCACAGTTCAGACAAATTTAAAACTGCATTACAGAGTGAAAGGATGACATACGTTGATAGTATGTTACACGTTTGATTTTCTTAACCTCCGTGCAGACGCTGGTTTTATAATCACGACGCAACAAGACTCAACAGGCAGATAGTTACAAAGCACTTGAGATATGTAATCCATCACAAGGTAAGTCGAATTATTTTGCAAAAATGTTTTATTGCCATGTGGTAATTGTGCTGCCAGAGGCAACTGGTTTGAAGTCTCTTCCTGTTTGTGTTTAAAGGCATATAAATTTGATAAAATTCATATGATTCCTTTCACAACATCCATGTGTGCTACAGACTTGTTTGTTCTCTTGCTTTGGTGTGCTGCAGCTGAGTCCCAAAATAAAAGTATCAGTCAATGTAACAAGTACAAACATTTTTATGTAGTGTTTTATGAGTGTTTTGTTGACAGGGAAGGCAATATCTATACAATACTTGATTATATGTCAAGTATATTATATTATTGGTGCTTTTCTCTCATACATTACAGATTTAGTTCGCTCAAAGCAGACAGGTATTGGTTTTGTTTCATTGCACAACCAACCTATAACACAGTGTAGATATCAAGAAACTCCACAAATGAACTTGTCACTTGTCACAGTCACTTCCTACAACTGTAACCTGAACGCCAATTGCTTTTTTTGCTTATCATCTCTTACCTCACGCTGGCCTCTTCTCCTCAGATGGCTCTCTGACCTCTCTACCATGTAGTCAGACCAAAATTGTTTTCTCACAGCAGCAACCCACGAGGCACCCTGGTGCTGCTTACTGAGTGTAAACAGCTTTAGTTAGCATTACGACCTCCAATATAGCTAATTTTATAAGCAAGAGGCAAGTTAGTGCTGAGTTTCTAACTCTACGAGAAAAAAAAAGAGCAAGTGTCCACTGCACCACACAGGCTGCATTCACTGTCAGAACCACTGCTCATCCACGACCTGTTGATGCTGCAAACCTGAAAACGTGATCACTGCAGAACTCCAAAACCCTTCAGTTTTAAACAGCTATTGATATGCTTATTTTGGTCATAGTTGTGAATTTAATTGTCCAAATTGATGATGTGGCATGAGTAATTTGGTTTTATTTATTTTCATTCAAAAGGTGATGCCCCAGTTTTAAACAAGGCTAATTTATGGAGACTGATTTAATGACCTGGTTGCAGCTGGGCTGCTCTTCTGTCCGGGTCCCATCAGGCAGTCAAGGGTTCTCTGTTGAACTTTGCAGTCAGTAGTTTGATTGCAGATGAAACTCAGCGTGTTCCCCTCCAGGTAATGTGTCGCATTCTTCATTTCATTTCCAGGTGGGCGGCCAGCCACAAGACACCACTAGGGAACAATAACACCTTTAAAAAAGTCAATAAGAGAACTACTACATTGTCTGATTTAGTGACAATCAAATGATTTTGAAATATGTGTATATATATATATGAACATAGATAACTTTCAAAAATAAAGCTTCCACTTTGTTAGATTTCCTATTGCATGATGTGACTGCGGCATACAGTAACTTTTAACCAGACACATGCAAGCTCTTACTGTAATAGGGAACAGTAAACATGTAATCGCCCACAAATTATGCAGTTGCCCCGTGGAATTAACCCAAACAAAACAGACACAAATATGTTACCATGTTTTTGCCTCAACATACAAAAGACGACAAACAAAAGGCCAGAAGTGAATTTCTCTTCATGTGGGACCTGCTCCAGGGCTTCCATTAGGGCCTGATCATTCCAGTAGGCTCTGACTGTGGTGTTTTGAATTGCACGGCTCCATGTGGTCAGGGTATCGCATTTACAGGACGGTGTTCTGTCTCTGAAGCACATCGTCAACGTGTCTGCAACCAAAGAATTATCGGGTCTGTCAAGCAGAGAAAAGGCAGGAACCAAAGCAGCATCACAGTTTGGTGAGCGTCAGTAAGCTACTTGGAGTTTCATGTGAAGAAGGAAGAGAGATGTTGTATGTGGACAGATATGAACACACAACTCCAGCTAACCTGGACAACCAATTTGGATTTTTAAGTAGAAAAACAAATTACAAGTTGCAGCCGCAATATTAAAACTACTGACAGGTGACATGAATAACTTTGATCATCTCCTTACATCCTGGCATTCATGCTGATGTGACTTTGACACGTTTGCTCCACCTAAACATTGCTGGTAAAATATCTTCTTCTTTTTTTTTTAAATTAGTAAAAACACAACACATTTAGGTTCCATGTTCTGTCATCTATTACATGACTTTTTCTGACGTTTTAGGTTTTTGTTGCAGTGTTGGTATCAACATATTTACCAGATGTTGTACTGAAGTCATCATTTTGGTACTGTCACAACACTAAGTACTACAGATGTCAATACAGCCACACTAGGCAGGATTCACACAATGATATACTCCTATTTTATCAACCTAAATAATAATAATAATAATAAATAAATAATAATTCAGAGGCGTTCTCCTTCACAGCCGGTGATGAGAGTCGTGTGGCTCTGGCCAAGACACCTTGTGGGGAAATCCAAATATCACATTGTTAAAGATGGATTATATACTCTGAAGTCACCAGTGATTTTATCACTCCTTAGAAGTGTCAAATAAAACAGATGTTTCACTTCAGTGATCTAACTGAGGGCGATATTAATGACATCTGGCCTTCTGCAGTCCCTAATGTCTAGCGTAATGGCTTGGATGAAACTCTAATTAAGCTAACACACGTTCCTCTTCACTGCATCTGAACCTGAGAGAACAGAGTGAAAAGCGAGGAAA
>NW_007577905.1:778553-787836 GCF_000690725.1 Stegastes partitus
AACCAGACAAATGCTTGGGTGTGAAGATGGAGGTTGTAGCTGTAATTAACTGTGATGTAAATTGAACTTTACTTTTTGTGCACCCCTTTTGCAAAATTTAATTTATTATGCGCCACACCTCTTTGCAAGGAATACTTCAAGAGCAGTCCAACAGAAAGGAAGGGATGTGAATTTGGATGCAAAGTGTATCAATCAGGTTTTAAAAGTGAACCGCTTTTCAGGCGTACAAAAGACGACAAAATTCATCAATAAATATCAACACATGTGAGCAAACTCTGGAGGGAGACAATCGATGATGTGGAAAAGGCACACAGCACAAATCAAACCATGTAATAGGTCTCTGGAAGTCCTGGAATAAGTTTCATTCCAACAAAGCTTGGGGCTAAAGAGACTACAGTAGTAATGCGGGGATGAAACAGGGGGCACAGATGGGGTGTTTACATTGAACACGGACTTGCCATTCTGAAGTGTCACCTGTTGGGTTCTGGCTGAACACTCAGCTCTCCGTCTGGTGAAGGTAACACCCTCCTTTGCCACTGACACTGTAGCTGCTGTTGTTATGAAATGCAGATCCCCGAGGACAACATCTGTGGAACATCAAGAAACAAAGCACTGATGCGCGCACATCAAATACACATTTTGGCAAAAAACTATTTCTGATCTCTTGCTCATCTCACCACTGTAGTGTCAGTATGCAGCTTACTGTTGCAATATAGTCCCTCAAGAGCAGGCAGTCAATTGCATGATCTAATATATTTCCACATCTTAGCTCCCAGATATGGTCTGTAATTCATTTACTTCTCCTGCAAACTGATCTAATGTTATGCGCTGCTCTAATATCTATTTTCAGGGTACGTTATGTGTGGAGAAACGCAGAGGCAGTCACAGACAGACTAATAAAAACACAGAAAAAAAAAAAAGTATATGTTCAGCTTATGCAAAATTACTATACTACACATTATCCTCTCAATCATTTTTAAATTCCTAAAATTGAACTTTTGAGAAGATAAAATAGAGATTAAAGATTAAAATGGAGCTTTTTAATCACAAAATAGATGCTTCTGAAATCGTTCATATGGCAAGAAAACTGCCTGTATTTTTGGAAATAATGTTGATTAGAATAATAAACCAGAAAGTGAAAGTTTTAGTTTAATCTTAAAAGGTATTCTGATGTTACGTTTAAGGCCTTAAATAGGACATGATTGTCACTGTGCCTTGATATTATTTAAGCTTTGCATTAAAATCAGTCTGTAAATACACTTAACTTGATGACAGATTGGTCTGAATGGTCTCACCTGTTGATGGTTGAAGTGGTCAGACTACAAGCAGTAACTCATGACATCATGAAGCTACGATCATGGATCCTACAAATGTTTTAAAACATTTTAATTGTAAAGTTGACGTTTGGTTTCAGCTGCCTGTGGTCTGACCAATTCTGCCAAGACTGAACTCTAGAATCGATGTGAGAGTCACATTCGAAATACAACCTCGACCTAATTATTATTTTTGTGTGTGTTGGTTATCCTGTCTGTGAAGTACTAGATTTTAGATTCATGGGCTGATATCTCATAGATATAAACTAAACAACTGCGGCTGATCCAGAACGTTGCTGCTGGAATCCTCACCAAGACTAAAAAAAGACAATCACATCACTCCGGTTTTGAGGTCTTTGCACTGGCTTCCGGTCTCTCAGAGGATAGACTTACATACTTTTGTTAGCTTATGAAGCTTTGAATGGTTTCCAAGTATATCAGTGACCTCCTTTTACCATATGAACTGTCCAGGTCCGTACAGGTACAGGTCTGCTCTCTGTCCCCAGAGTTGGAACCAAAACTTAAGAAGCAGCTTTCAGTTTTTATGCTCCACATATCTGGAACAAACTTCCAGACAACTGCAGGTCTGCTAAACCTCTCAGCTCCTTTTAAATCAAGGATAAAGACTTATTTACCCTTGATTAATGACTGTCTTCATAGCAGCACTGCACTGTCACTCTGAACACTGCACTGTTACTTTTAAAGTGATTTTATTTATCTCTCTTTTATCTGAGTGTTTTTTTTTTTGTTTTTGTTTTTATTATTATAAAGTTTCATATTGATATTTGGTGAACTGTTCCTAGTATTTTTGCTTTTACGTCTATGATTTTAACAAATTCTTTTAACGTCCACCTTTTAAATCATCTTTGTAATTAATTTCTTTGCCATTGTAAAGCACTTCCCTTGTGTATAAATTGTGCTATTGAAATAAATTTGCCTTGCCTAAATATTCTTAAAATGCATTTACAAATACTGCACCTGTTGTTTTTTTTAACCTTTTTTCAACATTTTTCTAATTCCCGACAGCTGTGAAAGTGTCAGCAGTTCACCAAATTTGCAGTTTTACCAATACGAGACAAATATGAGCTAAATAATGTTATAGCTATAATGAGATAGTCAACGTTTGAATCATGACACCTTTGTAATTGTGACTTAGGACGAGCATTGATGTGGATATTCTTCAACTCTCAATCAGTAGTCCGTTTTCAGAGCAGGGATGAAGCTGAAGGTAGCAGAGTTTGGCAGATTGCTGCAGAGTACAGATAGCTCAGCTCGGTATGCACTAAGGATGATGCGTTTGTCTCTGCCGCTGCGCTCCTGTTGTCCTCTCTGTAACCCCACAGCTCTGTGTTGACCTTCTCTCTGCTCTGATCAAAGAGCTGTTCCACGTCACCTTAAGCCCTCCTGTCGTGTTCGGTGTGCCGTAGTGCTGCCACCGAATTCCATTCACCAGAGTGACTTCAAAAGGAGCGTCTGATGTAGCGGGCTGAGCGAACACGGTGAAAAACAGCAAATCTTAAGGGCACACATTGTTAACCAGGTGAATAAGAATATTGTTGATCCCAAGTAAAAAAAAAACGCGATCAGCTTTGTAACCACGAGATAAGACGAGTAAATAACTGCAACAGAAGACAACTCTTAACCAAACAGCTACACAATGCACGTTACTCATGTTGGCAGTGTTTGAACTTTTCACAGTGGCACCATTTAACATTTTCTAGATGGTAAGATCTGAAATCTTTGTTAAAAAATTATAATAAAAAATAACAATAATAATAATATTAATAAAATACAACCTGTAAACCTGGAACTGAAATACTGCATCCAAGGATTTTTTTTTTCTCATCATTGATCCTAAATCAGTCATATTAATAATAATAAACGGTTCACTTGTTGACATAATCGTACGGCTGCTATTTTAGCAACTTAACTGACAGGTACTCTCCAGATCTGTCTTATTACTTCCATTACGTTCAGTGTTATCCAACCCATAGCATACAACAGGAACGATGCAGAATAAATGCTCTTATAGTGTATAAATACAGTATATACAAACTAATCTCATTCTGCATTGGACCTGCAACAGACAGAATAACTTAAATGTATTTGACTTTTGGCAAGCTACAGAAAAACACCACTTTGTTGTCATCATCTGTAGTGTAATAACCAATGTAACAGCTTTCTTGCGGTAGGCCACAAATATTATGAGATAACAGCATTTTTAAATTCAGGCGGATTTATTGTTTATATAAACTACAGTGATACTGAACATATATATTATGCATTTTTGAAGTCAGCGTTACTTCTTTGCTTATACTGGCAGCATGAGTCTATGTGTCGACGACAGGAAACTAAGGCCCAAAACTTGCACATTCAGCATACTTATGACGTTGCACAATCCCATTTCAGGAACAACTTCAACATTTACTTCTTTAGTGACACTACTTTCATGTGAAAGACAGAGATTAGTGAAATGCTACAAAGGTTTTGCAAATGTTTAAACTCTTCTCGATTTTTTGGGGGCAATTTGGGATTCGCTATGTTTATCCCCCTAATAAAACTATAAAGGTCATATTTTACAGATGCTGAAGGCGGTATGAATTATGTCAATTGTATTTTGCAGTGGAGTTGAACTGGAAGGCATGAGACTGAACTACTTCTAATACTGGCCCACCCCATTTATAAAGACATTTTAGTAAATTATGAATTTAGTAATGAATATCAGCACCAATCTGATAGTGTCAGTTTAAAATATTAAATAATGAGCTTTCTAAATGTAGAATTTGAGGCAGGTCTGTTGTAATGAATTACATTAAATTGCAGAGTGTATGTTCACCCCTGGGCTGCAGGGTGGCGCAGTTGGTAGCACTGTTGCCTCGCAGCAAGAAGGTTGCCGGCTCGCGTGTCTTTCTGCGTGGAGTCTCCATGTTCTCCCCGTGCAGCGTGGGTTCTCTCCAGGTTCTCCGGCTTCCTCCCACACAGTCCAGAAACATGCTGAGGTTAATTGGTGATTCTAAATTGTCCGTAGGTGTGAATGTGAGTGTGCTTGGTTGTCTGTCTCTAAGTGTAGCCCTGTGATAGACTGGTTACCTGTCCAGGTGAACCTGCCTTCACCCTGAGTCGGCTGGGATAGGCTCCAGCCCCCCATGACCCTAGTGAGGATTAAGCGGTGTATAGATAATGGATGGATGGATGTTCACCCCTGTGGGCATGTGAGCGAAACAATGCCTTGATGAGTGTATGCAAGATTCCATGATGTGTGTATAAACTTAGCAGGGTGAAGGAACTAACTTCTGAGAGCTGTTCCACCGTGAGGATGGAGTGAGGTGTCACCTGGAAAACCGGATTGATTGTAGTCTGCACAGCAGTCCATCGAGGCCAGGGACAGGTTTCACAGCAGCAGGGTTTTTCCAACACATCTCCACACTTTTGCCTGTATGTTTGACAATGACACACTTACTGCACTTGATATCAAAAGCTCTATACCTAAATAATGGCATAGCAGGGAATCCTATGCTAACCTACCACATTGCCACTCTGTATCACTTTGCTTCATTTGTCCAATTATTAAAATGCATACAGTCTGCAGAATACTACTGAGAGGGACTTAGATGTGAAAAATCTCTTAGATTGGCTCCAATGTTTATCTGAGAGAACATCACGACGTTGTGTTCACACTTTCTCCTGTGCTACACCAGCCTTTCTAAAAAACAAAAAAAACTCGACGGAGTTGTGAACATAAACTACAGTATATGTTTGTGAATCGCACCCAAGCTCATTCAAACCAAGAACCTCACCTGACTACACGAGGTTATTTGGGGTTGTGGACTCTGATTTACGAATTAACAGACGTAAATTTGACGTAGGTCAGTATTTTTTTTTACTTCCGAAGAAGCCAATAAATAAAATAACATTCTTTAAGCTTACTCTCGCAATTCTGATATCATTATTAACTAAATTTAATTCAGGATTAACTGTTAACAGGTGTTTTGAATTTATGGCGAAAATATCTTCTCGCGAGACTGTGCGGCGTTCCTGAATTCGGCGCATGCGCACGTTACATTACTTCACATCAACCCACAAATGACTCGGAATGAGCTGTAGCGGCAGATTGCTGTATTTGAATAAATATCTGTCATCTGACCTACTTAATTCCTCGTTGACCGTCTCCGCTCCGCCACGTTCGTGGTATAAGAACCGGAATAGCGGAAAAAGAAGGAATAATATGAGTTCTGTCTCAATCATATAGCTAGCATGCTAACGAGCTAGCATAGCCAGCAACAGCATCATGAGCTGCTGATGATACAGACATCAGTTTTGGAGGTGGCACTCACACAACAATGTATGTTTTCTACACAATTATCGCATCCTTAGGATTTTTTTTCGTTTTGAAATGGATGAAAAAGCGAAAGTATTGCACCGACCTGAAAAGACTCGATGGCAAGACAGTTCTTATTACAGGTAATTAAACATCTATTTGTTTCAACAAACATCCTTTTATTAACATGATTTGATGTTTGAGTTCCCCGTATAGGTTTCTGAGGTTTGAATTAAGAGTCTGACTTAAAGTGCTGAATGACATTTACACCAAACATTACTGCATATTACCTGACATGACAATATGATTCAGATTATTGCAAGCAGTATTTTTGCCGTCACCTTCAAGTCACAAGTCCTGCTTCAGCATGAATTTACTGTTTTTGTTTTTGTTTTTTTTCAGGTGGGAATTCGGGCATTGGCAAGGACACAGCTGTTTCCTTGGCAATGAGAGGAGCCCGTGTCATTATCGCTTGCAGAGACTCGGACAAGGCTGAGAAGGCTGTGAGGGAGATCAAGTTTAGAGGCCACAGTCTTAACGTAGTTCACATGGAGCTGGATCTGGCCAACCTGCGCTCTGTGAGGGAATTCTGTAAGAACTTTCTCCAGAGGGAGAAGAGGCTTGACATCCTGATCAATAATGCAGGTGAGGGCGTGCACCACGTTTACCTCCTTTGATACATGAAAAAACATCACCAAAGAAATAAGAGAAAGTTATTTCATTCTACGACACAACTTCAACGTATTCAGGGCCAGGTGACACTGCATGGAAGATTCGTTTATCCATATCTGAATCAAAGTATAAAGGGTGCTGTGTGTTCAACAGAAACTGGATTAGGATTCCTCCACCTCAATAAGTGGTCAGAAACAAAAGAAATCATCAGTTATTAGATGGACAGTTTACGTGTCAACAGTGAGTGTTCCAGTTAAACACCTGCATGCCTCAGAACATGCTCTCTGAACATAAACTGCGTGTTTTTATTAAAGCCCACATCACTGCTGCAGTGTCACTGTATATTTTTGTGGAGGAATGCCACACCAGCTTAAGCCATGTGTTTCTTTTTTTTCCTCCATCTCATTGTCTTTGCCATCTTTCTTTACCCTTATGTTGCTTCTCCAGCGATGCCCGGCGTCCTTGACTGGACAGACGACAGCTTCAGCATGTGTTTTGGCGTCAACCACTTGGGTCACTTCCTTCTAACCAACCTGCTTCTGTCTCGCCTGAGGGAATGCGCTCCCAGCCGAGTGGTGACCCTCACATGCTCCAGCTACAAATACCAGAAGCTAGACTTCCAGGACCTCAACTACAACCTGCTGCCCTTCTTCACATACTGCCGCAGCAAGCTGGCCAACATCTACTTCAGTCAGGAACTGGCCCGCATCTCCGAAGGGAAAGGAGTGACCTCCTACGCTGTGCACCCTGGTAAAAGGTTTTCTGTTTTTTTTTTCAGCATGGATGTCAAGGTTTAAGTTGAATTGCCATAATACTGAAGGAGAATGAATGATGCTGTGTGTGTGTGTGTGTCTGTCTTTTAATATACATTTTTCTGTAAATTGAAAGTTTTTGAGTATATATGCTTTCTACAGTTAGTCTTGAGGTAAGAGGACACAAAAAAAAAACACATGTACAGTAAGGAAAGTTAGCCTACACACCAATATTGCAATGTTGATAACCCACATTTCTATCATGTAATGTTTTTACATTTAAGATCATTTGTCACCATGACAGAGCTGGCAATTTTAGTCAACAGATAATGTCTAGCTGTGGTTTGTATGCTGATTTTGTCTTGCATCTGAAGCAGCAGGTGTTCTACAATATCTGTTAAATTCAAAATTTCTTTCTCAAGTGAACTTACACAAAAAGAAAATTCGAGTGTATCACAATACTCGATTGCACGACAACTGATAGTTTGATATTTGTCCTGATGTCCTTGCTTGCTTATGTTACTCCAGGTTTTGTCCAAAGCGGTTGGACCTGCCACTACTCTGTCCTGTTCCGGATGCTGATGCAGGTGATCATGTGGATGTTTTTTGTGCCGTGTGAGATTGGAGCCCAGACTGTCATCTACTGCGCGGTGTCAGATGAAGCTGTCAAATACAGCGGGGGTTACTTCGTCGACTGCCGGCCTGCCACTCTGCGTCCTTTTGCAAGAGATGCTGGTGTGGCAAAGAAACTGTGGGAGGCCAGCGAGCGACTGGTTAAACTGGCTTGATCATACACCCTGGTGGCCCCTGTGCCAGGAACGCGCTGTATCTGTTACTGAAGCGCAACCTGCTGCTACCTGGAAAAAAGATTTAAGAGTCTTGCACATTTAGTGGACTTTAGTTCTACTGTGAAACCAAGAACTCAACTGAAACCAAAACTCAGGTGTTAATGGCTCCTGGATCTGGATCGGTGTTAATGGTATCTGGATCTCCCAACTAGTCAGTCAGAAGTGATGAAGCCTCTTGGATGAGAAGTGGAACGTCTTCAACGAACTCAAGCATGTCCAGTTGCTAAGATTAATCTGCCAGAACACTCAGAGTGCAATGTGGCATCTTAAACTAATTTGTTGGGTTTGTTTTCCAAAAACACTCTTAGAAATATTGTTCAATCAGTCAGTTACATGGGTCTCTGCTCTGTTTTACATTCACCTCTCTGAAACACAGAGGTTAATTGAATTTAACAGTAAAAGCAGAGGTTCTTGGTGGAGTTTTCCTTTAACATCAGGAACACAAACACCACCATCTAGTGGAGATACAATAAACTAGCAGGGTTATTTAAATCAGCTCCACCCACAACACCAGGAAACGAAACTTAAAGTTTACATTGCTGATCAGACCAGAGACGCCATGACATGAAACTGTGGGATCTGTACCGAAGAACACTCAATAGGAGGACTGTGAGTCAAAGGGACTGTGTTGTGGTGAGTCTTGTTATTGAAAACAATTCCAGAAATCAGTGGAAATGGCTGAGAAAGTTGCTCTTCTTGAAAGCTACCTGAGTTGCCACGTGTGTTCAGAGACTTTCAGAGATCCTGTGTCTCTGAGCTGCAGCCACAACTTCTGTTCAAGCTGCCTGCAAAAATTCTGGGAACAAGCTCAAAACAGAAACTGTCCCATTTGTAAAACTAAATCCTCAAAGGATGATCCATCCATCAACTTCTCTCTCAGAGAACTAGCTGACTCCTTTGCTAACAGGCAGAGTGACAGTTCAGCTGAGATGGAAAAGCAGAAAGAGAAAAAGAAGGAGGAGGTGGTGTGTGATAAACATCCAGAAGTTCCTTATTGGTTCTGTGAGGACGAGCAGAGACCTGTGTGTCCTGTCTGTGAGTTTTCTCTCCACCAGAGTCACAAAGTGGTTCCTATAGAACAAGCAGTCAGTGACCTGAAGGACCAGCTGAAATCTGACTTAACGTCTCTGAAGGACAAGAAGGACAAATATGAAGAAGTGGACAAAACATACAAGGAGGTGATTCAACTCTCCAAGGAGCAGCTGTCGTCCACAGAGAGGCAGATCAGAGAAGAGTTCAACAAGCTCCACCAGTTCCTGAAAGAGGAAGAGGAGTCCAGACTGGCAGCTCTGAGGGAGGAAGAGGAGCAGAAAGGGAAGACTATCAGCACAGAGATGAAGAGGATTCAGGAGCACATCTCCTCTCTGTCACACAGCATCT
>NW_007577906.1:0-16348 GCF_000690725.1 Stegastes partitus
CTCGTCCGAGTCTGGAAAAAAAGATGAAATTGTTAAAACTGAGATCATTTTCTGATTTTCACCGTTTTAATTAAACTTTTGTCTGGAATCTCGTCCAAATCTGAGCCTGAAATTGTGACATTTCATCCAAATCACTTTAATCTACTTGTCCTGTTTTAAAAGTAAATAATAAATAAACAAAAAAATAAATTCTGAAAATAAACCATTTGCTCTAGCCAGATTCTGTGACAAACTAAATATTCTGCTCCTCGGCCAAACCGTGAAGCCATCAGGGACTCATCTGTGACCAACAGTCTCGTAGCAAAAGTTCACACAGAGAGGAGAGGAGACGTATAGTTAGATTTTCTTAAAAAAAAATCAAACTTGCACTCTTGTCAGATCCAGAAACTGTAAAAGCACCAATAAGCGTTTGATTTTCAACTTTCTTTCTGCAGAAAAATTTCCCGAGTCTCTGCCTAAAATCGTGACGTTTCATAAAAATCACTGTATTCCCCAAGCCTTTTTAAAAAATTGCCAAAAATAAATTGTGTGCGTTAACCAGATTCTGTAAAAAACAAAAAATTCTGTGTTCTTTGGTGCACGTGTGACGCCTTTAGTGACTTAGCTGTGACCAAGAGTCATGTAGCAACAATTCAGGAACTTCTCGGTTGAACTGCAGGCTGTGTTTACGTGGACCAGGTAGAAAACTGATTAAAAATACAAATATTAAAATATTTAATGCATGTGGAGCTACAATTTCTTTTTTCCAGTGTTGGTAGCAAAAGTGAAAAATGTGATAGATGCTTATTGCAAGTTTTTCAACTTTTGTAAAGTAAATATTTAGCTATAGTTTTTCCTTTTTATTGATTATAATAATAATAATAATAATACATTTTATTTGCATCGTGCTTTTCAGAAACTCAAAGATGCTTTACAGGATAAAAGAACAATAAAAGCAACTAATACCAAAGTAGACTCAGCAAAAATACAAGCAAGCAGGTAAAACACCACGAAAGATTAAAGTTCAGGTTGAATGATTTCTGGTATTATAACGGCGTCCTGCTGCACAGAAGACATTTCTGTTATTTCTACGTCTAGTCATGTTTGTTCTGGTTCTGTGGAGGTGCAGGACTTTATATTGTGGTTAAAATGAGTCCACAGCGAGTAAAAGCATCCTCACCACCTTTGATCCTCTCTTCCTCCGTCAGTCTGGCTGAGCTTAATTGATAAATTGGACCATTTGCTTCCTTCCTCCCTTCCTTCCTCGCCTCCTCTCCCCTCGCCTCCTCTGCCCTCGGTGTCATTCGGACTTCCTCACAGATCACAGCCTCCTCCTTCCTCCTCGTCTGCCTCTTCGTCCTCTTCTTCTGCTTCTCTGACTTGTGTAATTCTGTTCACTCTCCCCTTCCTGAGTAATTGAAGTAATTTCCCACCTTGGCTATGATGAATGTGTCCCGCGCTCCCGCCGTGCCCTTCTACTTTAGTCGGCCTAATTAAAGAAAACATTCCATGATTGCCTATTTTTCCTCGAGCGTGACAACCTATTATTCTCCCCAGCACCTGATTAGAGAGTTATTATGCTTAGATTTAGATTGATTTAACCAGGCAGCCTAATAAAAGACTACTTGGGTTTTGATTTAAAGCGGGCGAATTGCAGGTTTTGGAGCCAGTCGTGGTGTGTAATTGTTATTACTGCTTCATGATATGGTGGGCAGGGGAGCTCTCCAAATTGAATTAGAAAATTAGAAGGTCACTGGGCGTACAACAGGTGACATTTTGGGACATTGGTGCCACGATGGAGCTGTCAGGAGGAGGGAGGTTGGGCCTCAGATTTGTCCCGAGTGATAAATCGCATCCATCACCGGCTGCAGGGATCTGACATATTTCTATCAAAGCAAGATTAATCTCTCCATCAGCCGCGCGCCTCATAATCATCGGCGAGAATTGGATGCAGAACGGCCAAATTGACCGGTGTTTGTGTTGTCGCGCTCCGCCCCGGGTTTGATGGCGTCTCGCCGCGAGCCAAATGGGAGGATACAGACTCGTAATCCAGCTGCCGGAGCCGCACTGGCGTCGGTCGCACCTTTAATTGTAGTGAATTATGGAGCGAGTTGGAGTTGGACCGGAGGAGCCGAGACCTTCCAGAGCAGAGGTCACGGCTCCTCTGTAGTGACAGTCACTCAAATCAGGATTGATATGGAATATTTTAAGACTTGTGCACGTAATTTTTTTCAGTCTTGCATTGACACGGTTTATCAGAACTAGAAACAGAACTCATCGTTGGCTTTTCAGTTTCTTCTGCCGTTTTGTTAAAGTCACTTTATTCTAATGTCTTGTTTAAAAATTCGGCAAAAATGATAAGTTTGTGTTAACCACGTTCTGTAAAAAACAAAAAATTCTGTCATCCTCTGTGCATCCGTGAAGCCATGAGTGACTCAGGTGTGACAAACAGGTACATGACAAAAATTCTGCAATTTTTCAGGTGAACTGCAGGCTGTGTTGACACAAAACCGAGAGGGAACATGTTTTGTTTTGAAATTTTTTTTCCTCAAAAAGTCAAAATTACACCATTTATCAGCCAAAAATTATAAAAAGAGAGATGAGGGTGAATTTCCAGTTTTGTTTTTGATGGTCTTCGAACTTATAATTGACATAAAAATCACTCAATACTTAAATTGGTATTGATTCAAGGACAGATCAGAAGCCCTGGATTTGGAGTTATTTTGTGTTAATGTAAGAAATAATCAACTATTAAATTAATTAGCAAGAAATTGTTTTACCCTTTGAACCCCAAAACTTAGCATTGGGGCTGAAAAGCATCGTATTTTAAAAAAATAATCAAAATTACATTATTTATCAGAGCAAAAAAAAACCTGAACTCATCATGTGGGAGTTCTGGTTTCTTCTTTAGAAAACATTTACATATTGAATTAATCAAAACCACTTTATTCTACATGTGGTGTTTAAAAAATTCTCTAAAAAAGAACCGTTTGTGTAAAATAAATTCAGCAAAAAACAAATAATTCTGGTCTCCTCTGTGCATGTGAAGCCATGAGTGACTGAGATGTGACCGACAGTCACGTGACAAAAAATCAACAATTTTCGGTTGAGCTGCAGGCTGTTTGCACAGAAATGATCAGAGACAAGGATGAAGACTGATTAAAAAATGTAGGTTGTAGAATATCTTTAATATGTCAAGCCATGATTATTTTTTTCTAATGTTTGGAGCACATGTAGGCACTTGGAAAAATGCTGCACATGTTGATTCCATTAAAAAAAAAAAATTGTAAAATGAATAAAAGGAATTCAACTTTTTTTGTTTTTTTTGTTTTTATGAGTTCTGGCATTCTAACTGTGTCATGCTGCACAGAAGACTTATTTTAGTTCTTGCAGATTCTAGTCCTGGTTGTTCTGTTTCCATAGAGGTGCAGGACTTTATGTTGCAGTGAAAGATGAAGCAGTGAACAGTGAAGAAAAATGTGACGGGAGCAAAAATCGACGAGAAACTGCTGGTTGGATTCAAGGTGTAAAGAAGAAATTGGCAAAATTCTGTAATTGCAGCTTCTTAAATATCATTATATTGTTGTTTATTTATTCATTCATTACAATAATCTGATTTTATTTGGATTGTGGACAAAACAACACATTTTTTTTGACCACTTTGGTGTTTTTTGCTGCATAAATTTGCCCAATAAGCAATAAAGCAGATTTTTTTCTTAACTTTTGCAGCCGTTCTTGACGGCTAGATCTGCGAACGTCGTCTTGCAGTTCAAGGACTTTCTGTTCTGCACGTATCTAACTGTGAAGAAACCACGCTGAGTAAACGTTTGCAAAGGTTTGATGCGTACCTGCTGCGGCCGACGTGTGTTTTGGCTGAGCTGCTCGCCGCCTGGTTAGCGTAGCTGCCGCGGCCCGGCGGCGTTTTGATAAATGACGCGATTAGAGGTAAAATGAACAACGTGACGGGCGCGGGGGGCTTGTCACAGGGGCCCAGTCAAGTTCATCTCTCATGTCTGAAAGCCGGCAGTGTCGCGGCTTTGACGTGTATTCACTGTTATTGGCAGTCACTTCTTCACTGTCACCGTGAGTAACGGCGACACGCTGCAGCGCCGCTTGTAGCCGCGTAGCTGCAGCCGACGTATGAATGGAGCCGAGATGCTGGAGGTGGACGACGGGATGCTTCAGACGGAGGATTGGGCTCCGAGATTGATTAACGGCGTGGACATGGAGCAGATTAATGATCAGCTGTTGAGATGCTTTTATTTACTCTTTAATTAAAAGAAAACAAACCTTGATTGAAATTAAAAACGGTCAGTTTTAGCAGTGATTGTGAGTTTCTTTGTGTTTGTTTTTCTGCTCCTGAACTATTTTTACTCACATTTTTAATTGCAATATAAAGTTCTGCAACCAGGACTAGAAGTAGAGGGAACTCAGGAATGCTTTTAATGCAGAATGACAACATTTTAAAGCCAGAAATCAATAAAAAAGAAAACAAAAGTTGAATTTCTTGCATTATTTATTTTGCATAAATGAGAAAAAACACCTAAAATCAACACATGCAACATTTTTCCAGATGCCCACAGATGTTACCAACACTGGAAAAATAAATGGTTCCTCTTCACACTAGAGCTGATTTACTACTTAGATTTTAAATTTATTTTCACTCTCTCTGTATAAACACAGCCTGCAGTTCAGCCGACAAGTCTCTGAATTTTCCTCGTGTGGCTGTTTGTCGCCACTGAGTCAATCACACCTTCACAGTTGCGTCGATTTTTGCAGAATTTTATGTTTTTTGCAGAATCTAGTTCCTCCATATCGTTTGTTTTTTTAGCCAATTTTTAAACAAGACTTGTAGAATAAAGCGATTTTATATAAAATGCTTTGATTTGGTGAAATTCATGATAAATTCAAGAACAGTTCCTTCTGTTTTTACAGTTTGTGGGTCAGATAAATGCTTCATTTTTGACTTTTTAGGAAAAAAACAGCAAACTTTCAAACCAGCCTGCAGGTTTTTGGGTTCAGAAGGTTTAAAAAAAGCCTTTTTTGACGATAAATGTGTTGAAATTGTTTCTGCTGTATTTGTTTTTTTAGGATGGAATGAAATGTATTCTCTGCATGGATTAGCTCATGTTTTCTTCATTGAGCTGTTATGTTTATGGATAAGACGTCGTGCTCCTTCCATATGCCTTTAATTTCTGCAAAACAAGACCTAATATTTAGTGTTTATTCGTGACAAATATCCAGCAGGAATCTATTTAAATCTCACTTGCATGAAGCAGGATGCTCATACTTCACTTTTTGTGTCTTATTCCATCATGCAGGGGAAAAAAAAGTTATTTTACTGCATAGTATGAAGGATTTAAGGCCTTTATTGGTCACAAACACACTTCTACATAGTACAACGCGCAGTGAAAGGCTTTGAATAAACAGATGCAGATCTGTGAGTAGTAATGAAGTGAAATCTGTCGCTCAGTGCACATTTTATGCACTTCTTGATGGTGTTTTGTTTAATATGTGCATGAAAAAGTGCTTTATTTTGGAAGAAAATCTTACTTTGACCAGGAGGACAGAGCAGATGTCGCCTCGATCCAAAGGTGGCAGATTTAAATTGATAATTTGCACGTTTGTTTTATGCCGTTATCAAACCTGAGCTTGTGTTTCTGACATCAAGAAGTCACAAAAAACATCTTACAAGTGTATAAACAAGCAGAGCTGTGTCTATTAATGCAATTGAAAGTAAAGTTACACATGAAATCTTATGATAAATGCAACTATTATGCTTTCTGTAGAAGAAAAGATTTGTTTGCAAACTTCAGAGGAAATTCTGAAGCAGAATTGCAGAAAAATTGTAAAAAATGTCACTTTTCTTGCACAAAACTGGATGAAAACCTGCAGCTCTTGTGTTTCTGCAGTAAATCTGAAGCTACTGCAGCTCAGCCAGGTCAGGAAAGTTTATTAACTGACCTGATTTGTTGTGTTTTTGTCATGCATTTAAGAAAACAAGGTAGAAAAAGAACCAGATGAGCAGGTTTCCTTCTCTTTTTTTTTTTGGTTTTTAGCTTTAAATTTCCAACACCGTCCTTAAAGTGTGCCTAAGTATACGTTAAAGAAACACGATCAGCGACTGTAATAGTGTCATGGTGTCTGTTTCTAACACTTCTGAACCATCCTGCGTGCTGAAAAATGACAAATGGCTCCTGACAAGGTGGCGGTATGTGAAAAAGATGAGACAAATAATAGAGGGAAAAATGCTCACTACATGTATGTGTTTGGGAGGAACCGTGAGCTTTGCTGCAGAAATGAAGCGTGCATCTGATGTTCAGAAGCTTATTAGCTGCACAGAAGTCTCATCAGGTATTAAAACATGTACTAAAGGCTCATTTACATGTTTGAAAATGATGATTTAAGAAGAATAAACCTGGAACTAAGTCTCTGTGGGCCTTGATTTTAGTTTTATAGCAAAACAGCTTTTATAGCAATTGGTGTTTTCCTTAATTTTCTTGTGTTAAAAATAGGTTTATATGTACTTTAAGTTTGTCTACATGTAAACTTGTCATATTTCTCACATAGAATTGGATGAACTGCTGCTCAGATGGTGCAGCAAAGTTTGTAAAGTAACGTCATTTGCTTGTTTTTTTCCATTAATTCAAAAACTAAAGTTTAAAAACAACAGGAAGAGGAAGTGAGACGAGCAGGTTTCCTCCATTTAGAGCTTCTCTTTTTACTGTTTTTAACGCTGTGCTTCAAAAACGTGAAGGAAACACGACTAGTTAAGATGACGGTCTGTTTTAAAAAAAATTCTGGATGTTCTATAGGTCCTTTGGGTTGTCGTGCTGCTGAAAAATGACAATAAATGACATAGAAACTGCATTGCTGTGCGCCCCGGTAGCTCATCTGGATAAGACGGCGACCCATATCGAGGGGCTATAGTCCCAGACGCAGCGGTCATGGGTTCGACTCCCACCTATAGCTGTTTGCTGCTGACCTTTCCTCATTCTTCTCCCACTTTCCTGTGTCTCTCCAGTGTCCTGCTAATAAAGGCAAAAAGCCTGTCAAAGAAAATAATAAAAAAAAAAAAAAGAAACTGCATTGTTTGTTCACAACATCAACATAAATAAAACATCAGTTCACTGTGAGGATTAAACCTCCAGAAGATCTATGAATCTGATTATTTGCAAAAATCGGCACAGTATTTGTTTAAGTTTGTGTGTTTCTAACATCCTGGACATTTTAATTTATTAGTTTGGACTGTTGTGCATGCTGAGAAATGGCAGAAATGTGGTCACAATCATTTAGATTTGTTCACCTTTACTCTCGCAGAATTCGACGACTAATTTAAGTTTATTAAGTAACATGATTTTCCTGAAAATGACAGAAAAAAAGACGAAAAACATCAGATTTCTTCTGTTTAGCTTCTCTGTTTTTTGACCTTTAACTATTTCTAACGCATATGCATGAATATACGTCATGTTCCTAACATTTGGGACATTTTTTAGCTCTTTCAGACTCTCCTGCATGTCGAGGAATTATAAGAATGCAGACACAAGATAAGATGAGAGGAAGTAAAGAGTCCAAGGAGGAGAAAGTGGGATGTAGAATAAAGGAAACGGGGGACGAGAGAGTTGAAGAGGTTTGATGTGAAAAGAGGAAAATGAAGGCAGACGAGACAAAGAGGCCCGAAGAGTCGGGCAAGAAGAAGAGGAGGAGGAGGATAAGAACGAATTAAAACGGTTGGACGCGGTAAAGAAATGAAAGCCATCAACATGGGAGTGAAACGGCAGAAAGAGGAATCATACGATGTTTATTAAGCCGCGGATAAATGAGACGTTGCAGCAGCTGGCCGCACGATAAAGCCCAAACATTAGAAATAAAGAGATGATTTCTTTAAAGGATTAATAGCGCTCTGAAGTCACTGATGATCACTCACTGAAGACTTCATTATTCCAATTAATGGGCCCCTCCGCTACTTGACCCGACCGTCAGAATTAGTGGCAGGGAACCTTTAAGTCAGATGGATGAACTGCCACAGCCTCGCCGGCTAATTGGCAGCCACAATCAAGAGCGAATATGTATCGGGAGAAGAAGAAGAGGCCTAATATATTAGCGGAGCGAGGAGGAGACGACGACGACCCAGAAGAGAAATGAGGCTGTAAGCGGCGTGGCAGCACCAACTGTCTGGATGTCAGTGGCGGACGGATGGTGATGGCGAGGAAAATGATGAAGACGTCAAGCGGACGGATGTTTCCCAGGAGTCGCTCGGAGTTTCAGAAGAACTCTCAGAACCCGACCTGCAGTTTCCACGACTTCAGTTCTCGTGTTTAAGTCGCTTTTTCTTTGATGTTAAAACAAACCTGCAGCTCCTAAAGTCAACATTTATAATCCTGAAGCGGAGAATTAACTGAGAACGGGACATAAAAGCTCAGCAGTGATGGTGAAGCTACCAAATCCTGCAACAATTCAGTTTTTAGTGCAGTTTTTATGTCATTTATTGTCATTTTTCAACATGCAGGATATTGGAAAAGACCTGCAAAGTGTCCAGAATGTTAGAAATAGACAAAACTGAACTGTAACAACCAATTCCTGTTGATTTTTTTGTTTTTAATGCAGTTTTTTTTTGCCATTTTTCAGCGTGCAGAATACTAAAAAAGACCTACAAAATGTCCAGAATACAAGAAATAGATAAACTATAACAAAAAATCCTGTTGATTTTTGTTTTTAATGCAATTTTTATGCAATTTTTGGGCGTTTTTAGCCTGCAAGATACTCGGAAAGACCTGTGAAGTGTCTAAAATGTTAGAAATAGACAAACTTAAACTATAATAACCAAATCCTGGATCGATTTTTGCCTTTAATGCAGTTTTTATGTCATTTATTGGCATTTTTGGGGCATGCAGCACACTCAGAAAGACCTATGAAGTGTCCAGAATGCAAGAAATAGACAAACATTAAATTATAACAAACAACTCCTGGGTCAATTTTTGATTTGAATGTAGTTTGTATGGCATTTATTGGCATTTTTCAGCATGGTACATACTCAGAAAAACCTATGAAGTGTCCAGAATATTAGAAATAGACAAACTTAAACCACAACAAATAATTCCTGGGTCGATTTATTATTTTTTTTGTGATGTTTTTATGTTGTTTATTGTCATTTTTCAACATGCAGGCTACTGGAAAAGACGTAGAAAATGTCCAGAATGTTAGAAATAGACAAACTTGAGCTACAACAACCAAATCCTGTGTTGATTTTTGTTTTTAATGCAATTTTTATGACATTTATTTTCATTTTTCAGCTTGCTAAATGGTTCAAAAGACCAATAAATTGTCCAGAATGTAATAAATAGACGCCACAACACCGTTATTTTTATTATTCGTGTTTCTTTAATGTGTGTTTCTGCACATTCTTGAAGCACGGTGTTAGAAATAGTGAACAGAGCAGGTGACCTGTTGCACTTTGGTTTTTGAATAAAGGATGTCGCTTTATGAAC
This sequence comes from Stegastes partitus, assembly GCF_000690725.1. Classification (NCBI taxonomy): domain Eukaryota; kingdom Metazoa; phylum Chordata; class Actinopteri; family Pomacentridae; genus Stegastes; species Stegastes partitus. Next base: position 9,468 of record NW_007577906.1, read on the forward strand.
TTTGCTGCCCCGTCTGAGCAGCATCGGCTTCATATTTATTGTTTAAACACAAGAGCAGCAATTGATCAACTAATTCTGAGTGAGAAATGTGATAATTTATTAATTTTTCAGCAACAAAACTAATCTGAATTAGATTCAACTGAGAAAATACCATTAAAAAATACATGTTTGGGGCATATTTTAGTGCCGTTTCTGAGATACAAACATATTTTTTTTCCACATACGGAAGAATCTGAACAATATCAACAGTATTCATGGATATTTCTTGTTTGTTTTTTTATTTTCTGCAGAAGTTTTCTGCTCGTTTGCACTTTTTCCAAGATCAAGATCCACATTTATTCTTCTGAAATGATCATTTTTAAACTTTAAAAGAGGCCCGATGGCGATTTAAATAAATGTTCTGCTACCTGGTGAGACTTGTGTGCAGACAAGAAGCTTCTGAACATCAGATGCACGGTTCATTTCTGCAGCGAAGCTCGCGTTCGCTCCGTAACACGTGAAGTGAAGTGTAGGCGTCGAGCCGATACTAGCGGTGTAGGCGGTGCGTTCAGGGGCCTTCAGGTGAGTCGGGCTGCGTTCAAAACACCACCGCCACGTCTCCCTCTAAAGCAGCCGCTTCTGCTTTCCCTACGGGAGGAAGAAAAGGGTTTTAAAAAATGGCCGCCGCACGCTCATGCATCAGGCAAGTCGGGCATAAAATAGTTGGTCTGGATGGGTGATCATGAACTGGGAAGTTTACCAGAGCTAAATGGATGCCCACTTTTCTATCTATCCGCCTCCCACCTCGCGTTACAGCCATAATTTATGGTAATAATGTGCCTTTAAAACGGCGGCGGAGGGGAAAAGAAGCGGATGAGAAATGGTTTACGTCGCTACATGTGATTGCAGGAAACCGGAGCGCCGCGGGAGGCGACTGGAGGTGATTCGTCGGAGTGAGCCGCGGCCGCCATTAAACGCTTTGATGAAGTAGATTTAAATGCTCACGGGCCTGTCTGCTCCTCTATACCATGCTGTTATCGCTCAGGCTGTTTGCATGCAGATAGGTGCAGCAGATTATGTGCGTTTTTTGGATAGTTTTAGGCCCCTGATGTGTTTTTTTTTTTTCTCTCTTCCTGCAGATTACTCTCTTACCTGCTATTAATGAGTTTGTGTAGCCGAGCGCGACGCTAAAAGAACACAGATGATGATTCACATTTCACCGGGACTCTAGTAGAAGCTGTTGGATGGTAAAACATGTAGGTTTTGCTGTTTTTGCGAGCCGCCCACGCGATGCACAACGGTCACCGCGGCGTGTCCAAGCTCTCCACTCTCTCTCTTTATATATAAATGTTCTCACTATTTTTGAGATGTGACGCCGGTGCAGATGCCAGTTCAGAGCATTTTCCAATCTCTGAAGGAGTTTTTCTTGTCTGATTTTTTAAAAATGTTGTCGTTCAGATTCACAAGTCGGACCAAGCTGTTACTAATTGAACCATTTATCACAGACGGAAACCGTAGAAGCGCAAAGAATCGTCTGATTCTTCAACTTTCAAGCAGCTTTTGAACAAAATCTCATTTCATCTTCGACACACTTGACTCTACCTGTCCCGTCTTTGATAAGCTGCAAAAAATAAAGCCTTTGCAGTAATTAGATTCTGTAAAAAAGAAAAAATTCTGCTCTTCATGCTGCAACTGGGAAGTCATTATTGACACAAGTGTGACCAGCAGTCATGTGACAAAAATTCAGCGACTTATTGGTTGAACTGCAGGCAGTGTATGTACAGAATAGATAGAAGACGAGCGTATAGATAAAATAAAAATGTAAGTAGTTAAATATTTATAGTCTGTAGAGTCACCAGTTATTTTTGCAGTGCTGGTAGCACCTGTGGACACATGGAAACATGATTTATATGTTGATTCCAGGCTTTTTTGATTTAAAAAAAATTAATCATGCAGGAAATTTAACTTTCTTTTTCTCATTTTTTAATGATTTATGGCCGTATATTTATATTATAGTGTATAGAAGTAGTGTCTAAGTTCTCTCTTCTTCTAGTCCTGGTTGTTCTGTTTCCAAAGAGGTGCAGGACTTTATGTTGTAGTGAAAAATGAGAACACAGTGAGTAAAAATGTGACAGAAACAACACAGTCAAACGTGTGCATTGTGAATGTTTTGTATATTTAATTAATCTCTCTACAATCTCTACAATTTACTTTTACTTCTGGAAGAATCTTTGGCATTTGATTAATAACTATTAATACAATTATTAATATCTGAATTTCTACATCTGTACCATACCACCAATACTTTTCATTTTTTGTTTGTTTTTATTTTCTGCAGCCGTTTCCCTGAACTGCTCGGTGTTCAGATGGTTGATTATTATACGATATTAGTCATTTACAGTAGCGTCTGCAACAGTTTCTGCACATTTGCCAGCTTGACGTGTGACGTGTCTTCACAAGACTTTAATTTAAACCAAACGGCAGCGTGCATGTAGCGTTCAAAGCCAACCAAAGCTCTTTACATCTGCATCTCCAGGTTTAAAACTTCCTTGTCTGCCGTCAGGACTTTGAGATGCCTCATTAGCCTCCGGCGTGTAGATAAAGCTCCAAATTGACGAGTGCAAACTACGCGCCGCGCCCTCAGTTTGTGGACAAAGTGGAGCAGCAGGTGATGGATGGCGCCGCCGCGTCCTCCACGAGTCGGTCCCGTCGCCGCTCGGCCGGTCCGACTCCGACAGAAGGCCGAAGTGTTGCAGCAGCAGCAGCCGGCAGCGTGATTAATGAGCTTGTCAGGAACTGCAACACCGGTGCTTGGTTTTTAATTTTATTTAACCCTCACCCTTTAAATTTTTTATTTAAAACAAGAAACCTTCAAAAAATGTTTCATCAATCTAATTTATTCTAATTATGCACACCGCCTACTCCCAGCACTCGGCTCTCCTCCCCGTCCCGCTCTCCTTAAACCGTTTTTTTTCGGTGCAGATTAACCAAAAAAAAAAAAAAGTCTATTAATTAATGTTTTGTGGCTTTTAATTTCTGGCAGGGATGCCGTCTCGATGCAGCTGCCTGTCGAGGCCCCGTCACTGTTGAACCCGTGCCAGGGAAGTGCAGATGTAATTCTGTTATCTCCTTGCTTAGTCATTTACGCAAATTAATTTGAACAATTAGCCCTCCACCGGCCTTTCATGAATCACGCAGGAGGAGCTGCCAAAAAAATTAATACTCGGAAGATTTCGGGAAGGAGGCGGCTACCGATTTGGGAATAATAAGAATAAAAAAAAAAAAAAGGGCTTTACCTGCTCAAAATTAAACAGAAAATTAAATAACACACACACAGTCATGAGCTTTAAGTTTATTACAACGAAGCAAATAAATAATCAAAGTGTCCCAGAGTTTCCATTCTGCTAATTAAACTCGGTAAAGGAGTTTCACCGGAGACGTTTACTGTCCCGGGACGCTCCGTCAGAGTTTAACGCCTCGACAAGAAGCACATTTTTGAGGAGAGTTTGCATGAAATAGACGCTAAATATGTGCAGCTTAAAACTCCAAAGATCAGAAAAGCCGGTAATTGACACAGTGCTCCAAAATAAGTGTGTCAAACTTTTAAAAAAAATTAAAATAATGCACATTTATTTATTTTTCTACTTTGTGCATTAAAAAGAAACATTGCAATATCTATTTTTTCTGCAGTATTTCTACTCATTGCACCATCTGAACATCAAGAATCTGCAGTTTTATGTGCATTTTAATACATAAATCTGATTTTAATTCTCTACTGATGTTCCTTAAACTTAAAACTCCCCACCGAGGGAATATTAAAGCCCCATCTTATCTTATTCTCCTGGTTTTTGTAGCTTTAAACTGTGAGGAAAAGAGCCAAATAAGTTGTTGAAATGCACATTAAGAGGCGTACCTTCATAGTAAATCCACATCTGGTGGCAGTTAAAGCAAACATGAATCACAATAAAGTGTATTTTTGCTTCTCGTGGGCTTAAAACTTGCCTTTTTCTGCGTATTTTTGTCAAAAAGAGGAACAAGTCTTACATTTAAAGTGTTATTTTCTCTGACAGACCGCCGTTGGACGGTGGAATAGCAATAAAAAGACGAAGCCGCAGATCGTCTTTGCAAAAAAAAAAACCTCCCAGACATCTGCTCTCTCGCTAATTTTCTGATTCTGTCCTGCGATGGATGCAGCTTCAGATTTATTGATTTTTACGTCACTCGATGCTCTAAAAAGAGCAGCTCAGAGTGATGGAGGTCCCTCCGGCGTCCAGCAGGGGGCGGTTTCCACCCGCCGGTGAGCAGCTCTGCTCTCAGGTCTCCGTCCTGCTGCAGCAGACTCGGCTTCCCGCGTTGAGGCCTCGTTAATGGCCGTCAGCCCTAACGAGCCCAGCGGAAATGGAGGTTTTCCAAATGTAACCGAATAAGCAGATTCTTGGTTTTCGTCGGAGGGAGGGAGGGAGGGATCAGCCTCCTCTGCATTATCTTTAAACCCCGAGCTAACTGCGGTTTCCTTTTTTTTTTAAGAAAGAGGCCATTAGGCAGCAATAAGTGGAATCCATATGATGTGCTCGGTAATGACATGTAATTTTGTGACAGTTATGTGTTGTTACGCAAATGTATGGCCGAGGCCTCTCCCCTGTAAGTGCCCGCTAACTCGATTGTGCTCCTGTATTTCTTCAGCTCCATGTTTAACGTCCATTAAGAGTCGAGAGACGGTGACTGAGGAACCTAATGGCGTCGACTAAACCGAAAAACCCTCGTCCCGTCATCAATTACGCAACATCTGCTTAACTTTTTTTCTTTTTCTTTTTAGGGTTATTCAATTAATAACCATCACGTAGGGATGGATAACTTACGAAAAGTTTAATTACGTAGCGTCTGTGTTTATTCGAGGAGGAGTTTTGTGTGATTTGGAGCTGAGGAGAACAAATTATTACCAGAAACCTACATTTGATCCACAGAAGAGAAGGTTCCAGCCCTCTTGGACATTTTTCTTCACTGTGGGTTCATTTTTCACTGCAATATAAAGTCCTGCACCTCTATGGAAAGAGAAGAACCACGACTAGAAGGAGAGAGAACTCAGACATGTCTTGATCTCTGGAAATTAAACAGATTTCCTCCCATTTAACCTCCTGAACTCCAAGCAGTTTCTGGGCGTTTTTATTTTTTGGCTCTGTGTCACATTTTTACCCACTGTGGGCTCATTTTTCACAGCATCATAAAGTCCTGCACCTCTATGGAAACAACACAAGTATGACTAGAAGGAGAGATAACTCAGAACTGTCTTCTGTGCAGCATAACAACATTATAATGCCATAAACCATAAAAAAGACACACGAAAATTTAATTTCTTTCATTATTTATTTTACAAAAATTAAACAAAAACTAGGATAAACATGATTTTTTTCTCCCAAGTTCCCACATGTGTTACCAGCACTGGAAAAAATACACAGTGACTCTACATATTATAAATATTCAACTATTTAGATTTTTAATTAGGTTTCCATGCTGGTCTCCTGTCTGCTCTGTACGCACACAGCCTGCAGTTCAGCCGAAAACTCTGAATTTTTCTCACATGACTGTTAATCACAGCTGAGTCACTCATAGCTTCTTATTTGTGCAAAGAAATGCAGAATTTTTTGTTTTTTACAGAATCTAGATAGAAAAAATGGTTTATTTTTGGCAATTATATAAATATTAAACATGTCGAATGATGTGATTTTAATATAATATGGTTTTAGGCTTCGATTTGGGTCATTTTCTCAACAGGATTTTCTGTTTTTACAGTTTCTTCTCCAGTGCTTTGATAAATGGTGCGATCTCGGTGGTATTTATTTAATTTTTTAAAATACAGATAGTCACTGGCAGGACTTTGGGGTTCAGAGGATTCATGGCCAGACATTTGTCAGAGGTCAGAGGTGAACGAGAAGCGCTAAAGGCAGATCCTTTATTATTATTTTTTTTTTCCTCCCCCTCCGTCAAATTTGGAATTTGTGAGAAACCACTTCTCTCCCAGGCTCGTTTAAGTGCTCCACATTCAGTGACATGAGAACAAGAAGGAGCCTGTTCTCTTAAAGATAACAGTTACTCATAATTTAATTGCGGTCTTTGGAGACTTGCTGCTGGAAACGCTGTTCGGGAGACAAGTTCGGGTGGATATCAGCGCCGCGCGTTAGATATAACGGGATACTTTAACCATTGTTGGGGCGAAAACACACTCGCTTTTACGCTTTAAGCATCGGATGACAGCGGTGAGAGAGTGTGACGGTGCTTTGGATGATAAAAACGCTCCGTAGCCGGCTGCAGAACGTGAAAAATGAATGTTTTCAGTGTATCATGAACACAGTAGCGTGCTTTTTTTTTTTTCTCCTTTTAGTGTTGGTGGTCCCTTTGGGGATTCAGCCTCTAACCCTGACAGTGTTAGTTCTTTGCTCTGCTCAGAAAGCTCCTCGGGGAATACAGCTGCGAGGCTTAGAATAATAATAAAGTGAAGCTGATATCAGGCTTTTATTGAATATCAAATATCAACTTAGGTTTATGTGATCCGAGAGCGCGTTTGTAAGGAGAGCCGAGGAAATCCTGACAGAAATACAACCAAATCACGGCTTTTATTATTAAAAAAAATCACATTTTATCCTTAATACGTGATTTTATTTTGCTAAAAAGCAGTATTATGGCAAAGACTCTCTTGTTCCTCCCTTTAAACACGTCACCGATCAGACACAGCATGATTTTCTCCTGAAGATGCTCGATCAGATTGTGGAAGCCTCAAACCTTCCTGAACACGTTTGCAAGAAAACGAGGATGCAAAAAAAAGGGCTGTAAATGTGAAAATAACATCTAGGTGATTGTAGGATTTCCCAGTAAAGAGGCTCACTTGTTTGTTGTAGAAGCTTTCA
>NW_007577906.1:18306-21176 GCF_000690725.1 Stegastes partitus
TTTTTTTTTTTCTTCCTTTCGGTGCCATGTGGGGTAATTACTGGAAGTTGATTTCTTTGACTGGAATAAAAACGAATTCAATTTGTTTGCTTCTCGGGAAGACATTATCGGGCATCTCTGTGTAAGTGTTGGTAATTGTTGGAAGTCTTATTCACCGCTGCTGCGGATAAGAAGGCCGCCGAGATGGTGGCGGATACCCTGCGTGGGGTTGAGCCACATGCAGCACACGACGACGCGAGATCTAGACGGCTGATTCTTATCCTGCTTCTTGTTTTAATTGACTCCAGGTCTTATCATCTCTTGTACATGAATCAAACCATAAAGCGGCAAAGATACGTTCTGCTAAGTTAAAAACATACATTGCACGACGTATACGTGCTGTACGATGTATAAACGGCAGCAAAATGTGTCGCATAGTGAAGGTTTATTTAAAAAATCTGCAAAAACCAACGTTCGGCTGCACAGTTGGCAGCTTGTGTCAGGTGTTCATGATGCAAAAGAACATTTTAAATCGAAGATGTACGCTGAGTAGCTTTGCAGCTTCATAGCTCAACTCAATCTGCTGATTATCACACATATGATGCTGCAGATTTTTAATAATCTGTATTGTTTTATGTATACGTCTGTAGCCAGTTTGCGGAAGAAAAATTGCACTTGTTGTAGCCATAAACTGCGGAAACCGAACTTTACCAGCTGAACTTGAACTTTGAAAAATGTGCCATTAATAAAACCGTTTTTAGCAGATTCTGTAAAAAAAGAAACAATTCTGTGATGCTTAAAGCAACCGAGAAGCCGTTCGTGACTCGTCTGTGACCAGCAGTCAAGTGAGAAAAATTCTGTTTTTAGCTGAGTCATGTGTGGAAAGTGATCCAAATCTGAGCTTTAAATTGTGATATTTCATTAAAAAAACTTTATTCGACATGCATAAGTTAAAAATTTGTAAAAAATAACGTGATTGCAGTAACCACATACTGTCAAAAACATAAAATTCTGCACCTCTTTGCACAGCTAAACAGCCATAAATGCATGAGCTGGGACCAACAGTCATTTCACAAATATTCAGAGTTTTTAGCTGTTATGTCAGGAAAATTAAGCAAATCTCTACTTTAGAGCACTTCATTTAGCATGTCTCAAAAAGAAAAACTCAAAGAAAATTAACTGTTCACATCAACCATATTCTACAAAAAACATAAAATTCTGAACTTCTTGGTGCAACTAAAAAGCCATGACTGACTGAGCTGTGATTAACTGTCAAGTGACAAAAATTCAGACTGTTTTTGGCTGAATCACGTGATGTGCTGCTACATCGTGACGCTTAACCAAATCTCAGCTTGAGATCATCAAAATCATTTAATCCTAAATGTTTCCTAAAAAAATTCACCAAAAATAAACCATTTCATTAACCATGTTTTGCAAAAAGACATAAAATTCTGGAGTTCTTGGCTTAACTAAAGAGCCATGAATGACTGAGCTGTGATTGACAGTCATTTGAGAAATATTCAGAGAGTTTAGGTGTTATATCAGGAAAATTAAGCAAATCTCCGCTTAAAGTCTGAATCACTTTATTCTACATGTCCCAAAGAAAAAAATCACATAAAATGAACCGTTTGCATTAACCATATTCTGCATAAAACATAAAATTCTGGACCTCTTGCCACAACTAAAAAGCTTTGAATGATTAAGCTGTGACCAACAGTGATGTGACAAAAATTTAGAGAGTTTTTGGCTGAACTGCAGGATGTGTTTACACAGATCTGAAAAGCATGGAAGGAAATTAAAATAATAAGGAATATCCATTTTTCTTCTAATGTTGGCAACAACTGTAGGAACTTGTAAAAGGATGTACACTTTGATTCTGGGTTTTATTTTTTGTAAAATAAGTAATTTAAGAAATTCCTCCCTAAAAAAAAAATAAAATAAAAAGATTTATAGCATTTTCAGCATTCTGCACTGAAGATATTTCTGAGGGTTAACGAGGAGAAAATCTGAATTTATGATTAAAAAAATGACCAAACACCTTTTTGTTGACACATCAGTTCATTGTTTTCACTCCTAATAACAGAAATCTAAACCGAGGACTGGACTTGGACTGAATCCAGTTAACATTTGGCTCATTTACATCCAGACTGGCTCCAGTTCATTATTTTTTTCTGGAGCTCTGAAGTGCAGAAATCCTCCTCGAGTCTGTTCGGACCTGGTTCCACTGTCCTGGGGTCCCTCCTGGGTCGAGTCTCTTTTAAGGATAATTTATGCTTGGTTTCCCATCAGACCCTTCAAGGCTCACAAACTGAAAATCATTCCCAGAAACGACCGATAAGCTGAATGTGAGCTTCTTCTATCGCTGTAAGTTTCAGTCTGTGCTCAAAGCTCGTCTGGCACTTGTGAGCGTGTTATGCATATTGCACCTCTCGCTGGATAAATAAACGCTGCCTCTCTCTGCTGTATCGCCGTCGCAGCAGCTGTGCGGGCTATTTTCTGCATCCGTGTACGTCTGACTTGTTAGCCCGTGTTTGTGTGTCTGAACGCGCCGCTCGCCGAGTGCCTCCGCTCGGCGCCGCAGCTGTGCCGAGTCGCCCGTTTGTATGCGAGTGCCGCTCCGCCCGCCAGAGTGTGTGATGTTGTGGAGGAGCGAAGGCTCACGTCGAGCAGCAGTGGAGCTCATTAGCGGAGCACCGGGGGAGCTCGGCCGCCGCAACCCCCAGCTCCCAGAGCTCCTCTCCGGGCCGCCGCGCCGCCTGGCCGGGCCCTCAGCCGCAGCCCTTCATCTGCACACATCAACCCGAAGGCTGCTGCTGCAGCGGCGGCAATATGCTGCCGAACGCCGGGCGACGGACGCACTTCACACCAGCCTCGCTTGTGCTGCAAAATCA
>NW_007577906.1:22449-44078 GCF_000690725.1 Stegastes partitus
CTTTTAAATTAGGACTGTTTGAGCAGATAAAAGGTGTTGGACAGCTACAACAACATGCATTAGTGTGGAAGATTAATACAAGAAAATAATGTTAAAAAGTGTGAGAGATTCGCTTCACGTTTTCTTAGAAGTAGCTTAAAAAAAAGTCAATTTATGTGTCAAAAGTAGGAAATCCTCAACCGATCAACACGCCAGCGTCGGGCTCATTCTGAGTGTGTTGGTGCTGTAAAATCAGGACATTTTGAGCAGTTAGAAAAGTGTTAGAGAACTGAAACAACATGCATGAGTTTGGAAAGTAATCCAAGAAAATAAGGTCAAAAACTGAGAGAGATGAACTTCAGGTTCTCCAGGAGTTACCTTCTTCAATTTCCTCCAACAAAAGCAGAAAACTCACATTTTGAAGCTGCAGTTGGAGAATATTTGGAGATTTTATTTGAAAAATCAAGATTAAGTCGTGACTAAACAGGTAAATGCTGTGGTGCTGATTCTGATGGTTCTGTGCCGTACAATGACAACATTATGAGCTGTTAGAAAGATGTTAGAAATATGAAACAACATGCATCAGTTTAGAGAGAACCTGTGAGAAATAACCTTCATGATTTCATATTAATGTCCTAAATTTGCCGCTTAAAACCCCAAAACAGTCGATTTACTCCGACAAAAGCAGCAAATCCTCCCATCTGAGAAGCTGCAGTTGGAGAGTAACAGGAGTTTGATGAGCAGATTGGTTTAAAGTGAACAGTTTCAGCTGTTTTACCGACGTCTTTAATCGTTAAAAGCTTCAGAAAGGAGTCATGGCAGGTTCCAGGTATTTGTTTGGTGACACTAAACTCCAGCGTCAGCCTTGTTTACGGTGCTGATTCTGTGGAAAAAAACAAAGTGTAGAAGCTGAAAAATAAATTCAATTAAAGTTAAAGAAACTACGTGAAACTGTGTGAGAGCTAACACTTTATTTTTTAGGTTTTAGGAGACAAATTTAGTCAATTTACTCTTAATATTTAACAGAAAATCCTCAAATTTGAGAGAAAAAATGATGAAATCTGCAGATTTGTGTTGAATAAAAGAAAATAATGTCAACAACTGTGAATAACACTCTTTGTGTTCTTCCAGAGGTTGGTTAAAAGTAGTCAAATTATTCAAAATAAAAGCAGGAAATCTTCACATTTGAAGCTGCAATCAGATAATAATAAAAGATTTTATTTGGAAACAGACAAATTGATTTGCACACACACCTGCATCAGGCTGCAGTTTAAAGGAAAGAATGAGATTTTAGCAGAGTGAAAGGTGCTTTAAACTGTAAAATCTATTACAATAATGCTTAAAAAAAAGAGAAATACACGTTATCAGAGGTAACTTCTTACATTTTCAATGCAAAACCCCCCAAATAGTTCATTTACTCTGATGGAACACAGACAAAAGTAGAAAATACTCCAATTTGAGGATCTGGAATCAGAGAATAACAGAAGTTTTAGGACGAATTGATCATCAGGATGGTTAGAAATGTTTATTTATAGCTGGTAACGTCTTCAGCAACGTGCAGGAAACGTTTGCACATCATGAAAGAACTAAAATCGCTGCTAGAGCTTAATTTTGGTGACGATTCTGAGGAGTTTTATGGAGGAAAACTGCAGAAACTTGTTAAATTTGTCCTCAAAAAACAGTTAATTTACTGACAAAAGCAGGAAATCTTCACATTTAAGAAGCTGCAATCAGAGAAGAATGAGTTTTTATTTGACAAAAATACTGAATTAAATGAATATTCTCAGATTTTTGTAGATAATAAAAAGAGACCAAGTAGTTTGACAGCCTTTACTATTAATTAATAGCTAATAATTAATCACACTGACTGTGGTTTTAGCTTCTGTGTGATGTCTTGATCACAATAAAGTTTCTCCTCCTGCAACATAAATCCTCGATTATAGATTGATTTCTGTGCATCGTTTGCATCTGCGCCAACGATTTCCCCTCAAGACTGATTGATTGAGGACGCGGATAATAAACTGTGATGGACAAGTTGCTCGTTTAATCATTTTAATCTTCAAAATGCGAGAAGGAGGCGGATGTGAGGTCACAAATTCAACACGGCAGCACGAAATCAGCTAAACAACACCGGATATGAGCATCGACTTCTGTTTTTGGTGTTAAATTTGGATATTTATGAGCTTTTTTTGCATCCGTGGACGTAAAAACACAGTCCGAGTGTCGTGCATTAATCCGTTTGTGTGTTTTTAATTATCCGACATAAGAATACCGCAACGCAGGAGCCGGCAAACAACAGCAAAAACACCCCAGAGCTCATTTTCTCCCGCGTCTGATGCAACTTTTACATCCTCGGCTGTAAAGTGTGAGCACGTTAGCGCCGTTAGCGTGCAGACAAATGACGCTAACGCACAAGTTTCTAACAGCTTCATCAAATCTGAGCTAAAATGAGGATTTTTTAGAGATTTCTTTGGCGCAGTTTATGTTAAAGTTGCTAAAACGCCAAATAAAAACAACATTTGTCGCTTCATGAAGTGAACTGGAACCCCCCCCATCGCCCCCATCGCCGCCGCCGACTCTCCCCCTTTTTCTTTTTTTGACAAATGAGACTTTCATTGGACAATTATCGTTTTCGGGGATCGCAAACGTGCGAACGGGATTTGTCACTGTCACTTTGTGCGTTTAAGGGCGTATTAATCAAGTGATTAATTGCCAGATATTAGCCGGTGAGCGCGGCCCTGTGTTCGAGTGCTGCTTTTGCCTTTGAGCGGAAACGATCGCGGATTTTTTTTATTTTTGTGTGTGATTTGCGGAGCAATGAATAGATTTGTGTGTGTTTGCTGGCGAGTCTGAAAGCGACTCTGTGACGGTTTTTGATAATAAAGTTGATAACTGGAGGATATTTTAAATTCCTGAGCAGCAGCAGGATGTTTTTGACCTTATTTCTCTTTAGTTTTTGGTAAATCCAGCCATCAAATGTCTGATTTGACAACAAAATCTGACTTTTTATGCCATATTTTATCCTGTATGTCACTGCAGAAGTTGATGAACTTCTGTCTTCAACCCATTTCTGGAGTTTAATCAGCTTTTTTCCACTGATAAATTGTTCAACTTGTAGAGAATCTGTGTAAATATTGTGCAGTATTTTTTATAAAACAACTGTTTTTAGACTCCTTCTCTCAATTTTGTCATCATACAGTTGGTTTTATGTAGATTTTTTGGATTACAAGAGGATATTTTTAATTCCTGAGCAGCAGCGTGATGTTTTTAACTGTGTTTCTCTTTAGTTTTTGGTAAATACAGCCACAAAATGTCTGATTTGAGCACAACATCTGACCTTTTCAACCTTATTTTATCCTATATGTCACTGCAAAAGTTGATGAACTTCTGTCTTCAACCCATTTCTGGTTTAATTTCTGGTTTAATCAGTTTTTTTTTCCCACTGATACATCATTTAAATTGACATTACGCTATTTCTAGTTGTGAATCTCTGTAAATATTGGGCAGCATTTTTAAAAAAACAACTGTTTTTAGACTCCTTCCCTCAATTTTGTCACCATACTGTCAATCTTATGTATATTTTTTGGATTACAAGATGATATTTTTAATTTCTAGGCAAAAAACAAGCAGCAGTGTGATGTTTTTAACTGTATTTCTTTTAATTTTTGGTAAATCCAGCCACAAAATGCCTCATTTGACCACAAAAATCAGACTTTTCTGCAACAGTTGATGAATTTCCGTCTTCAAATTGACCGTTAACCATTTTTTGTTGAGAATCTCTGTAAATATTGTGCAGTATTGTTGAAAAAATAACAGTTTTTAGGCTCCTTCACTCGATTTTTGTGATCATAATGAGAGTTTTATAGAAATATTTTGGATTCCAAGAGGATATTTTTAAGTTATTGAGTAAAAACAAGCAGCAGCATGATGTTTCTGACCTTGTTTCTCTTTTAATTTAAGAAAATCCACAAGATAACTGCAGAAACGTGAAGCCAAAACCTCCTGATGCTACTGATGAGCATCTTCTTTGACACGGGACAGAAATTAAAGCCGCAAATGTGAAATTTTGCATCCAGATCTACTCAAATTCAAGAGAAACACAGTCATGAACATAAATACCTGTAATAATAAGGCATATCTAGGAATAAATAGGCTCTTATTTTGCTTATTTTTAGAGAATCTGTGCAAATATTATGCCGCATGTTTTAGAAAAAGGCTCCTTTACTTCATATCATGAACACATTTTGTGTTTTTGTTGATTCTTGGAGGATATTTGAACACCTGCATGCATTTGTTTCGCTTTAATATCACGTCGTATATTTAAAAAGGACATTTTATTTCTAACACAACATGTAAAACATTTAAATCAACTTACATTCTAATTAAGGCACATGTAGGAAACAAAATACAGTCAGAGCTGATGTTTTTCAGTCTCTGTCTTTGCCAGTTTGCTGTAAAAGTAGATGAACTTCCAGATAAACAAAATAAAAGAAAATAAATCACAGAGACACGACTGGAGTTACGTCAGCTGTTGCCACTCATTAATTATTCAGACTGAGCCACAATCAGCGTCTTGTTTTGCTTATTTGTCGAGAATCTGTGCAAATATTGTGCAATATTATTTAAAAACTTCACTATCGCAGGTATTAATTAATTCTATGATTCTGCTTTATGTTTATTGGATGTTTTTTAGATTACTGGAGAATATTTTTGATCATTTGGCTGCAAACGTGGCTCAGAATTGACTGTTTTTTGTCTTTAATTTGCCTAAATCTGGACGATAAACTTCAAATCTGGCTGTTGCAGCATTAACTTCTAATACAACTTAAATAGCAGCTTAAATTTTCTCTGAATTAAGACTTATTTTACTCAGTTTAGCATCTTTTATTTGTCTTTACAGCAGCAGATGTTTAAAATTTAATCATAAAATCAGCATTTTTAGCTTCTGTATTCGCAGAAACTTCAGTTTTTTCTTGTCCGTCGCTGCAAAAGTAGAAAAACTTCCAAATAAGAACAACAGAATCACGACTTAAATGACCAAAGACTGAACGTCAACCTTATTTCTGGAGATTCTGTGCAGATATTGTGCAGTATTTTTTACTAAAAACACGCTAAATTAAACCTTTTTATCCACATTTACATGCTCGTAGTGTTTGCTTGATTTTTAATTTAGTAAAATAAGGAGCTGCATGTTCGTTTTTATGTGTTGTCTGGTTGTGAAGCTGCAGATGCATCAGTTTTATTACAATTATATGTTGTGTCACTAAACAGCTTAAACCTTCATATCTTACACATCAGGTACAGCTTATCTCTGATTTTGCTTAATTTAGCGTCTCTTAAACATCACTGCAGCAGAAAATATTGATAATTTAGCCTGTTATCGGTAGTTAAATTGCACCTCTCAGTAAAAACAGATGAATTTCCGACTTAAAAATAAATCGCAGAGTCATGACTCAGGTTCTGTCAGCTGTTCCCTGAAAATCAGCCTTATTTCTACAGATTTTGTGCAGCATTTTGTAGTAAAAACCCACAAAGTTAAGCTTTTTTCCCCACATTTTTACACTCGTACAGTTTGCTTGGTGTTTAATTCAGTAAAACGAGGAGCTGTGCATGTTTTCATGTGTGTTTCCTGGTTGTGAAGCTGCAGGTGCATCAGTTTTACTGCTATTATATGTTGTGTCAGTAAACACTTGCTTAATTTCTCACCTTTAAACATCATTGCAGCAGAAAATATTAATAATTTAGCAACTGTTTTAGGTAGTTGACTGGCACGTCTCTGTAAAAGCAGTTGAATTTCCAAACTAAAAACCAAAAAATCTGAAAATCAGGATTATTTCTAGAGATTTTGTGCAGCATTTATTAGTAAAAACACACAAAATTAAGCTTTCTTCCCCCACATTTTTATGCTCGCACAGTTTGCTTGGTGTTTAATTCAGTAAAATAAGAAGCTGTGCATGTTTTCATGTGTTTCCTGGTTGTGAAGCTGCAGATGCATCAGTTTTACGACTATTATATAAACACTCGCTTAATTTTTCACCTTTTAAACATCACTGCAGCGAAACATATTTATAATTTAGCAGCTGTTTTAGGTAGTTGACTTGTACGTCTCTGTAAAAGCAGATGAATTTACAAATTAAAAATAAATTGCAGAATCATGACTCAGGTTATATCAGCTGTGACCTGAAAATCAGGATTATTTCTAGAGATTTTGTGCAGCATTTTGTAGTAAAAACACACCAAATCAAGCTCTTTCCCCCACATTTTTACACTCGTACAGTTTGCTTGGTGTTTAATTCAGTAAAACGAGGAGCTGTGCATGTTTTCATGTGTGTTTCCTGGTTTTTCCAGAGGCGCCGTTGCTTTAATCGACCACTAGAGGGAGCCAAGCTAATGTGTGATGAGAGCGTCTGCGGCGTTGGTCGACACACACTTTGCTTTTTCTCTGCTCCGGTTCAAAAACAATTCTAATTGGGCCTCCGTGTGTGTGTGTGTGTTTTTATTTTTTTAAATTTTTATTTTGCTCTCCTGCAACTCGGCGGAAAGACGCTCTCTCGACCCCGGCTCTTAGATGCACAATTTAGTTTTGACAAATGTGATGTTTCGGTTAAATTGTTAATGCCGCTACAGGACGGCGCGGGCCAGACATCAAAGGGCATAGCATTAATACACACCGCTCATGTTATTTCTTGTTCTGTTTAGTCTCCCGGGGAGTCGACGAGATCCTCCTGTGTTTTAATAAACCCTGATGCTTCTTTTCCTAAAGGTGAAAAAACACCTCGCAAATGAGGAGAAGAGGAGGAAAAAAAAAAAAGAACGAACGAGGGGGCCGAGCCGGATGATCCGCCGAAACGTTAAGAGGCGAGCTTTGAAGAAAAATTCCATCAAAGGGGGAAAAAACAATAAGTGAAGTGTTTGGTGTGTGTGTGGAGGGGGAAAAAAGAAGCTGGTGTTAAATACCTCTTGTTGTTGGGAAAATGCTTAAAATCTCAATTGGCTGCGTTAACTGGCATCTGGAGAACAATGAGTGGAATCTGTTAGGGGTTTATAAAAGGCTTTCAGCGTTTACGTCTGCTTCCGTATGCCGTTGCATGATCGCCGCTCGCTGCAGCTACAGTAGGTGGGTTTGGAACATCTCGAGGAGGAAACGCTTCTTCTTCTTCTTCTTCTTCTTCTTCGGGCCGGTTTTTGTCGAGCAGATGTGCGGCGATGCTTCGTTTCTGACACTCGACACGTCGACCTGCTGTGACACAAATAGACCCGCTGTCACATGACGCAGAAAGGAAAGAGGGTTCGTGTTGACGCGAGGCAGCAAAACTCACGTCTCGTATGTTTGTTTGTGCTCGAAGTACCTGTGAGGCTGCAGCTGTTGAATCAGAAAAACATAATCCTGATTTTAAAATACATCCTCCATCAATCCAAATAAAAACGCACCGTGTGAGGCTAAATACCTGATTGCAGTGTTTATTTCTAAAAAAATAAAGCATAATATCTGCACAGATTCCCCACAAATACATAAAATAAGAGTTTTTTTATGCGTAAATGATTAATCAGTACGAACAGGAGATGTTTGTGTGATTTTTATTTGGAAGTTAGTCGAAAAAAAAGTCAGATTTTGCGATTTAATTGTAAAATGTCTGCAATAGTCGATTAGCTCTGCTGTTATTTTAAAGATGCTCAACTAAATTTGAAGTGAAATGAATCAAACTGTGACAAATATCTGGATTTGATTTGATCTCCTGATGAAACGTTAAAGCTGGGACAGAAGTCAGCGCTTCAATCGAGACAAAATAAGTAAATATAAATGGCAACCTACAGGACGAATCTGATTGAAAATACAATAAAATCGAGAGAATTAAAGGTACAAGACAATAAAAGGTGAAATCAGCAGAGAATTAAGAGTTTATAAAGTCGATCGTCTGCATTTTAGAGCATCTGGATCCAGCAGGAAGGAAAGAAATCGAGTTAAATTTATTTAAAAAGCACATTTTAAATAACAAGAGCTGCACAGAAGCAAATAACAACACAAAGCTCAATTAAAACACAGAAAAATGAACAGTATGAGTCAATTTAAAGCCTAAAAACGAAACAGTGCAATCTTAAAATCAACCAGGGAGCAGGTAATGTCCCCAGTTATTAATTATTCAGACATTAAGGGGCCAAATTTAATCTTTTATTTTGCCTATTAGTAGAGAATCTGTGCAGCATTTTGCAGACGTTTCTATCGCAGGTGTTTTAATCACACGATCCTGTTCTGTGTGTTTTATCAGATCACTGCAGGATGCTTGTTTAATTCCTGGACTGAAAACCAGGAGCAGCTTTTTTGTTTTTCACCATATTTCTCTTTAATTTTGCGACTTTAAAGTTTCTAAAGTTCATCGCCTCCGTTTCGGAGCATCTGGTCGGTCGACCTCGAATTGAAAAAATGTCAGAATCCTGCAGAATAGGCAGTAAAGTCTTAAAATAAACCCCGAAGCCGATAGAGGGAGGCCGAGGAAGTAAAAACCAGCAGATTTTTAGCGTTCGAGATGAAATATATGTGTTAATAGTCGACATAACGACGATTATTTCCCTGATCTCGGCTGTGTTTGAGGTTAAAATCACAGAAATGAGCCACCAGGAAGAGAAAAATCATTCAGATTTATTTAAAAAGCAGCAGGAGGAGTTATAAGTAGCAACACACAGGACAAATCTGATTAAAAACACCAAAAAATAAAGACAAATTAAAGGTATGGCTCGATAAAAGATGGAATTAAGGAGGCGTCGTCCCATTAATAACCTTAAAGACAAACAGGAAGTGAGCAGAGAGACAATAAAACATCAGATTTTTAGCATCACAGGTGAGAAATATGTGTTAATATTTGAGCTAATATCCATTATTTCCTTGATTTCTGCCATTTTGGGTAAAAATAAACACATCTAATGTTCCCAGTTATTGATTAGTCAATCAATCAACCTTTTATTTTGATTATTTGTAGAGAATCTGTGCATAAATTGTGCAATATTTAATAGAAAGCACCTATTTATCACAGGTATTTAAGCTTCTTTATATAAGTACAAGATCATAGTGTGTGTTTTTATGGGTTTCTTTTGGAATCCTGGAGGATATTTTTAATTTCTGGGCTTCAGAGATGAAATATATGCTTTAATATTTGAGATAATATCCATTGTTTTTGGGATTTCTGCTGTTTTTGAGGTAAAAAGAAAAACATAAATTACATAAACAAGACTAGAGTTATGTCTGCTGTTCCCAGTTCATATTTATTCAGACATAAGAATGAATAATTAGCCAAAATCAACCTTTTATTTTGATATATATGCATAAATTGTGCAGTATTTCATAGGTTGCATCTATTTATCACAGGTATATAGGCTCCTTTATTTAATAACATGATCCTATTGTGTGTTTTTATGTTGTTTTGGGGGGCAATACTGGAGATTATTTTTAATTTCTCGGCTTTAGAGATGAAATAAGTGGTAATATTTAAGATAATGTCCATTATTTCTTGATTTCTGCTGAGTTTGAGGTAAAAAACAACTACATATATCACTATATATATATACCTAATGTTCCCACTGATAATTTATTCAGACATAAAAATGAATATTTAGCCAAAATCAACCTTTTATTTTGCTATTTATGCACAAATTGTGCAGTATTTCATAGGTAGCATCTATTTATCACAGGTATTTAGGCTCCTTTATTTAAAAACATGATCCTATTGTGGGTTTTTATGGTTTTTGGGGGGAATCCTGGAGGATATTTTTAATTTCTAGGCTTTCGAGATGAAGTGCGTGTCTTAATATTTGAGCTACGATCCGTTAGTTCTTTGATTTTTGCTGCGTTTGAGGTAAAAAACAACTACATATATATACCTAATGTTCCCACTGATTATTTATTCAGACATAAAAACTGAGCCAAAATCCACCTTTTATTTTGCTATTTATGCATAAATTGTGCAGTATTTCATAGGTTGCATCTATGTATCACAGGTATTTAAGCTTCTTTATATAATTACATGATCCTATTGTATGTTTTTATGTTTTTTTTGGGAATCCTGGAGTATATTTTTAATTTCTAGGCTTTAGAGATGAAGTGCGTGTCTTAATATTTGAGCTACGATCCGTTAGTTCTTTGATTTTTTCCTGCGTTCGAGGTAAAAAAGCAGAAACCGGCTCCTCCGCTCCTCCGTCGTCTCTCCAACAATCCCTGCAGGCGTCTTGAGCGTCTCTTAACCAGGTGAGACACGATCGACCTCCGCTGACAGCGAATAAACGGAGACTCCGAGTGGCATTTCCCGCCGCCGAGTCCCGGACGTCGCCGCGGGCCACGACCCGTCGGCTCCAAGACGCCGCCGCCGCTTGACGGGGAGCGAGCAGAGGGCTCAGGTGGAGGTGGATCTGTCGCCGCCGATCTGTCGGGCCTTCAGTCAGCTCCTGGGAAGTCTGAGTCACGGCGGCGGGCGTCTGTCCAAACAGCAGAGACGTGAGGAGGTGATCCGTCGCTGTCCGAGGGAATCGCCTTCACCACGGGCTGCGCGGTTCGGCTTCGTAGACGTCAGGATACGGGCGTCAGATATACGCAGTAGACAGGTTTAACCTTGTTAATAACCGATTAATCAACACAGAAACAGGATTGAATCAGTGATCTGCTGAGTTTCAACACTTTCAAACAGCTTTTTCTGCTTTAATATGTCGTTAAAACCACAAAATTCAAGTAGAAACAAACAATAGCAACAAACTTTCACCGTTTTTGTCAAAGAAAATCAACGTTCAGACCCCCAACTGTGAGTTTAGTGAGTTAATTTTTCTTCTATAGACAAAAATATTCAGAAATTATCCAGAATTGTTGAAGATAGACGAGAAAACTTCAGTTATGAAGTCAAGTTATACCAACTTATGCAGAAAATTGAGTTTGAAATACGCAAAATAATGCAGCGTTACATCAACAAAACTGGTCAAAATAATGTTTGCATCTCAAATAATTTAGTAAATTAGCTTTAAATTAACCTCCTCAATGATAAAACTGTTCAACCCAAGAAAATATTCCATATTAACGTTATATTTTTTAACTTTACACAGCTATATATTTTGTATTTCAGCTCTTAAATGTTCATTTATTTTCAGGTTTTCAACCTTTCAAATGCCAGTTTGTTTACATGAAGTCGTTGTTGTTGTTTATGTGAAGTGGGAAATTCTTTAACAAACATAATGTCAATAATTAGCAGCAACACTGATGCTTTGTTATTATATATATTTTTTGGTGGCATTTTTCCTCCTCAGATGGTTCAGAAATATCACAAAAATTCAAACACGGGGTGGAGGATACGTTACATAACAGACATTATTAGCATTTTTAAAATCTGCATTCTGGTGAATTTTTAGCTCCAATTCGTGCGTTTTCTGCACAAACATTTGGTCAAAATGTTTATTTTTGTAAAGAAAAACACAACATTTAGGAACCTTTGCTTCTTTATTGTGTTCAGGGGGAAACAGATGCATGTTTTATAAAATTGTTGTTGCTTACGCTGTGCGTATGTTGATGAACCTTTAAAGCAGCCTGAAATCTCTGAGAAATTCTTGCAGAGTCACAGCGATGCTTAGATTCAGCTCTAAAAATGTGCATGTAAAGGATGTAATGCTGGCAAACAAGATGTGGAGGGAATAAGAGGCTCAGATTTTATTCTGCTGGAGTCATTTAGCAGCAGGATGATGCTTAAAAATCATTATTTGCAAAATAAAAGCAACAAAAATGTATTTATTTATATTTTTTGTAAGTATCTTAAGTGACTTATTTGATTTTTTACCAGATTTTATACAGTAAAGTAGCAGTTTTAGAAGTGATTTAATATTTTAAAATCTGTAATAAACAACATGAAAATAATTATATTTTAAAATCAAAACAAAATGTAAAAATTTAAAATTAGAAAAATAAAAAATATTTGTAAAAAAATAATTAAAATGTCGGTCAAGTTATATATATATTTTGAAAAAATATTGTATTTTTTGTGTGTTTTTCAAAAATATTCCTGCTGGCTTTGCTGACTGCAGCTTCTTTTACTCTACATATTTGTCAATTAACCATTAAAGCACCAAGAAATGTTAAAAAAAATCGACTTTATTGCTGAGAAACTTCATATTTAGCTCCTAATGCTAACAAACGTGGCCACATGGTCGCTGGATGACACTTAAATCACTATTTACATGTAAGCTGCAGAAGCATTTGTACCGTTTTGCAAAACCAGACGTGGTAACCTGCATGTTTTCCAGCGTCGCGGTTCGTTTAAGCGACTCGGAGCTCGGCGGCGTGACCTTCTTTGGCCGTCCGGCCCTCGGCGCCCTCTCCCGCCTCCTTGATTTCCCCAAAGTGCCGTGTTTTATGTGTGCTTTTCTTTGGAAACCGGGGAGCCGGCGGGGTCGAGAGGAGCAGAGGCGAGCGTCCCGAGACGTGGGAGAATGAAATGAGGTGGCTGTTTATTCTCCCCGCCGAAGCCACATACCTTTTTAGAGTGGCTTTGGAGCCGGGCCTAAAACAACACCAGAGGCCATGTACACAGATTACAGCCGGAGGAGGGACGGCAGCTCAGAAACAGCAGCTACACGTATGTGTTCATGCTACAGATGCCCACAGCTGCTCAGAGGATCTTCTCAATGTGCCAAATTAGCTCCTAAGATCACTTTTATTCTTGAGTTCGCCTCCATTTTTTCCCCAAAGTTCACACGGAGGCCACAGACGACTCTAAGAGCTCATGTTTCATCTCGCCGAGGAAACGGACGCCGACGTTGATAGATTACAGCGAGGAGGAATCGTCCTAATTGAAATGAATATCGTAATTTTTCTCTCACGGTATTTTTCTTGTCTGCCCTCGACGAAACCAGACAAATAGGAGTAGACACACATTGTGTTCACACCGTAGTAATAGCAGGGGTATTAGTAATAGATGCCACGGTGCTGCTTTTCTTTTTTTAGTGGCTTTTTTTCTTTTTGTGCGGTTTTGACATCTTCGGGGGAAAAAATAACAGCCAGCGTGAAATGATAGGGAGAAGTAATCCAACAGAAATATTTATAAAAAAATCACCTTCACGCTACATTTAAAGCTACGAGCGTGAATTAAACACACGCACTGTAAAAAATAGTCAAAATCTGGCAGCAAGATGAAAGAAAAACTAGAAAACAGAATACTGTGAGGTTAAGAAAGTGTGGAAACGGTGAAATGATGGCAAATACCTTTATTTTTCGGTATTTAACAGACTTAAATAGAGTAAAACTGTTCAATTTTATGGTCACTCACTGTAAAACAACAAATTACTGTTTATTAAAACACATTTGTGATGGTTTTCTGAAACGTCTACGTTTAGATTAATACGTTTTCAGTGTTTTTTCCAGATATTATACAGTAAAATAACCTAAAATCCATATTCTACATCATAAAATAATTTTAAACCTCATAAGATTATTCTTATCATTATAGAGAAGATTTTTGATGTGGACATTGTGCACAGTTTTGAATTTTTAAATTTATTTAATTTGTAATTTGACAAAACCTAGAAAAAAAAAACATTTTCTCAGTTCTTATTAAACAGAATAACTCTTTAGAAATATCTGTTAAATTCTACATTTTGTTCATTTAAATACAGGAAAAATAATGCGTTTCTGGTTATCACTTGTAAAAATACACAATTAAGATTTTATTTAGTTTATTTATTAAAATTATTTATGATTTTCCGTTTTTTCTTGTAAATTTTTCCTTTTTTCCTTGATTTTTCCTAGATTTTACCTGTAATTTAAAGTCAATTAAATCTGTAAAATAACAATTTGTAGTACTATTTAGCACTTTGCAAATTTTTTCTATAAACAAAAGAAGCAAATATCTGAAAAAAATATGTAGTTGCTGTTTTAAAATACAGTAAAAATTATGTAATGTTTTCCAGTCCAGTGTTGCAAAAGTGCAAATTAACATTTGTAAAATATAATAACAGTTTTGATCTTTTTTTTTTTTTTAAAAGATGAATAACATGTATATTAGTGCTTTTTAAAAAAATACTTTTTAAAAAATCTTGTGATTTTCCTCTATTGTCTAATTTACCAAAATAAAGGAAAATCTGTAAAAAAAACCCCAAACAAACAAAAAAAGCAAAACTATTTTATTGAAAAAAAATTCAGCTAATAACATTTTTTTTAAAACAGTGTATGTGTTTTTGTATTTTCTAGGATGTTACCTGTAAAAAATAAGTTTCTGTTTTCAGTCTATTTGTTGAATTAGCAGCAGATACATCTGTATATTTACACTGATTTCAATCTTCTCAGGCGTCGCTGCACTTTTCTACCTCTGCAGCCGTTTCCGTCTCTTTTCATGAATATGTAGCTGCAGCAGCAGCAGCATCAGACACCTTGTGGGCTTCTTTTTGCTGGTAAACGCTCGCTTTGTTTGCTTACGTGGAAGGAAATCCTGCAGTGTTTACCTACCCTGAGCTGTGCACGAGGCCGTCCCGTCTCCCCGTTATTAATTTGGCTTATTTATTATTAGTCCCGTCTAAGCACTTTATCTCCTGTGTGAAAACTGCTGCGGCAATAAAAACGTATTATTATTGTGATTATTCCGTATTTACTTTGCGGTTAAGTAACCTCGGAGAGGAGGGCGGGGGGGAAAGTGACAATTCCTGGAGTGTTTACCCACATTAATCTGCTCTCCTGCCCGTGCACCCCTCCGCCCCCATGTGACCGAGCCGTCCCGGGGCTGATGGGGGCAGGAAGGGGTCACCGGCGAGCAGGAAATGGGGGTGGGCTCCTCAGCGCCGGCCGGGTGATGACCAGCGGCCTGGAAAGCGGCTGCACATCCATCACGACGGTCACTGTCTCCAGTCTGTGAACCGGCCTGTGCCGAGGTGACGCCGCCGATCGCTGTAATTACAGCTTTGTGAGGTGGAGAAGGCAGAAAGCGAGCCCGAGGTTTCAGAGTTGTTTTAAAGTTTTAGGAAAGAAAAAAAAA
Organism: Stegastes partitus; assembly: GCF_000690725.1. Classification (NCBI taxonomy): domain Eukaryota; kingdom Metazoa; phylum Chordata; class Actinopteri; family Pomacentridae; genus Stegastes; species Stegastes partitus. The sequence continues at coordinate 37,416 of NW_007577906.1, forward strand.
AAGCAGCCGTGAGAAGAACCGGGGAGGGAAAGGATGCAGCCCAAAACAGTGCCCACGGGCCGTTGCAGAGGCGGCCGCAGCTGCCGGCCGGCCGAGCAGCCTGGACGCTCTCCGAGGCGATGCAGATGTTGGAGGCCTGCAGCTGCGTTAATGCGCCTCTTCACCCCCCCACCCCCCCGGCCTGACGCTGCTCCGCCACATGCACACTCCAGAAGACAGGAGGAACGTTGGACGAGTCGCTGGAAAGCAGGATTTAAAAAACAATAATAATTCTGCAGCTCGTTTGGTTCATTTCTCATCCCGGCACGGATGTGTGTTTAAATTTGATTTGAAGGAAATGATGGGTTATCAGATCGGTACATATTTAACTAATTTCCTGTTATTTTACTTTTTTCTTCCCCCGTTTTGTTGAATTTAATATAAAAACTCATAAAATCACAGGAAAGCGTGTTTATTTTTATAATAATACGTAAAAAACTATTAATATTAACCATAAAATCCCATGATTTTGTACTGTGTTTAAAAAGATTTTAAAGATTGTATTTTACAGATATGTGCCATTTTTAGAAGACAAAATGTTTATTAGGGATTGAAAATTTTTAATTATTTTATATATCAACTACTAAAATCACAGAGAAATTTAATTGACACGTTGTAAAGAAAAGATAAGCAATTACAGATATTTACTTAAAAAAAAAAAAAAAAGAAAAATTGTTCAGTAGGGCTTAAATTTAAAAAAAAAAATAAAAAAATTCTGTAACTAGCTATTTTACTTTAAAATTATAAAACCACAGAAAAAAAATATTATTTTACATGTTCACTGTACAAAAAAAGAGCCAAAATTTAAATAACGTTCACATCAAAAATCCGGGGCTGGATGCTTGACAAATATTCGGATGTTTGGGTCCAGCTCTAAATATTTCAAAGAAAAGTTCTCTGCATTAAGGATGTAAAAAACTTGTAATTTTTAAATTGTTTACAAATTTTTGTTGTTGTTGTTTTAAGTCACAGAAATGAAGTATTAATTAACTGTAGAAAACTGAAAATGTCTCATCAAAAATCTGTGTTTTTACAACCTGCTGGACCAAGAAATTACACCATTTTACTCTACTTAAATCAGCCAAAAAAATCATTGCTTTTGATTTTTCCCATTATTTAAAAACAAAAAATAAAAACCTGACACATAAACCTTATATTGCAGTGTTGCCTTTTTCCAATAACTAACAATTATCATCATCGGTGGTTGTTTTGCTTAACAATCAGCTTCCTGAACTTCACTGTTGCACCTGGAGATCAGTTTGTCAATCAGACCAGCAGTCTAAACACAAAGAAAGTCAATTTTCTATCATTTAATATCAAAGAAAAACAACAAAGCTGCACATTTGGGAGCTCAAATGATCGACTAATCAATTAAATCACTTTATCTTGAGTTGCAGATACTGAACATAAACCTTAAGCGTGTGCACAGGATTATTTTGATGTCTTAAAACAGCTTTATTGATGAAATAATGGTGGAAATTTAGCATTAGAGCAGCAGCAAAGGGGGCAAATATTCTTTTTATATGCAGAAAATCGAGTTTCTGCACAAACTCCTCTGAATGTGGAGGATCATGTGGCGCCGTCAGTAGAGAAATATTCAGATTATAAAGTTCTGAATCTTGTGCAGGTTGAACGATTTGATTGTTGAAGACAAAGGTCACGTCCGTACGAGCGCGTAAACATCTCTGAGAGCCAAAGTCAGACTGCAGGAGGAGGAGGAGAAAATAAAAGAGGGGAAAAACCAGAACTGTCTGCCCAAGTGGGGCGACGCAGAGGAGAGCAGCACCAGGGCGGGCAAACAGCCATGAAATCCCTGATGCTCCCTGCCAGCGTGGAGATAGGCCCCGCCAACTGGCCAAATCCAGAGCAAGTCCTCATTCCTGCAAAGCTGCAAAGCCTCTCCCAGTGTCAAGTGGCGTTTATTAAAAAAAAAAAAAGGCACGGAGACGAGGGTGTTTTCACGCCGCCGTCCCCGGTGAGCCGCCCGGTCCAAGCCCAGGCGCCAAACCTCCCGCTAATCCGTCCTCCTGCAGGTCTCAGGTACGCCTCGGACGGAGATAACAAGACGCTCGCTCCGAGACCGCTTCTGTCTTTCTTTCTTTTTTTTTTTTTTTTTGGCGAAGTCGGGTGGCATCTCCCACACCCGGGTGGTAAATCTGCCCCCACTGGAAGCAGCTAAAAACAACCCTCCTCCTCCTCTTCCTCCTCCTCCTCTTCCTCCTCCAGGGGCTCCAGATTATTATGTTTTTTTTAAAAAGTGTTCGCCGCAATCTGCCAGCGCAGACCCCGAGTCAGAGCGCTCATTTGTTCGCTTGGGCTGCAGCTGTCCAGCAATCCCAAGAACATGGGAGTTCATATCCAAGGATAATCTTTTTATTTTATTTCCGTGTTTTGTTGTTTTTTTCCCGCCGTTTAATGCCTGGTCTCGGGGGCGTCGCGGAGCTTTTCCGGGGGAAAGAATGGGACGAGGCAGCCTTTAATCCTGGGGTGACCAGCGGCTCGCGCGATAGTTTTCAAAACTAGCGGGGCCGTCCCCCTTTTTGTCTTCCCCGACGCAGGCAGCCGAGGCGGGGAAGACACGAGGAGCTACATTTATCAGTTCACAGTTTCAGAGGATATTGCAAATCAATTTATTAGATTATGAGGCCTGCTTTGAGCTCTGCTTTTCCTCCCCTCCTCCCTCCATCCTCTTTGCCTTCAAACGTAATGTTTTAAAGGGAAACTCTATTTCCAGATTATAGAGCACTTTATCGCAGAACAAGGAAGTATAAATTCTGGCCCAGACATCCCAAATCCTATTTTCTCTCTCTTTCTATTACGGTTAACGCGTCTCCATCTTCTCAAGGACGTTTTTTTTCCTCTGACATAATGGTGTTTGTTCTGCTTTGCTCCGATTCCTGTAAAACTTCAAACTGTAGGGAAATGCAGCAGCATGTCAAACTTTTAGCTACAGGAGTCATTTAAAGGCAAAATAAAAAAATAAAGTGTAATAATAATAAACACGCAATTAATCTTGCGGCGAGTGATCCAATTATCCAATTGAAGCCGCGGTTTCCTGAAGATAAAGCTTCGGACTTCGGCGTCGACCAGCGAGACGGTTTCCTTAAACGGTATTATCCATGTTTGGAGACGGTTACTTACGGAGGATTTCTCTCGCTGTGCGTTTTCAAAGCGGCCCGAGCATCCCTGCTACGAAACAGATAATTCACAATGGTAATCAGTGCTCTTTAATTCCACGCCTCTCGTGTTGGGCCGACTTAGGATAAGACCCTTGAGGAGGGGGGAAGGCCCCTCTCCCGGCGGACGGGTGTCCTTTTTATTTTATTTTTTATTATTTCCCCGTCGGATCACGACTCATCCAGGATTAGTGCGACCGTCACATCGGGCGCCAGGCGAGTTTGAAAGTTGCATCGTGACTGAAAACGAGCGAAATCGGCGGCGAACTTTAGTTTCCAGGTGGCGGATTTTGTTTTTTTTGTGCAGCTCTTTGGTGAAATTCTGTGTTTGAGCTCAAAAGATGCACTTCAGTGTCAGAAAAAAGTGTAATTTCTCGACTAGAGCGACAAATATTCACTCATTACCAGCATTACATCACAGAATTATAGGAATTATTGTGTTTTTAGTGTAAGTTAAGCAAATATTCTAACTTTAAATGACACTTTAAATAAGAAATGATAATAAAGGAACCTCCAGCAAACACACACAACTCATAAAACTTAAATAAATGTGTTAAATTTATAGTTTTTTGCACACATGATGCTTGTGATCATCAAAGTATGGCTGCCAGATTAGTGGTAGTGTAGTATTGGAAGTAAACAAGTACAATATTTAGCTCTGAAATGTAGAGAATGAAAGATAATCTCTGTATAAATGGTGCAAATGAAGTCAAACATGTTGGTTTCTGACTGTGCATGTGTTCACTGTTTAATGTTAGCACGAAAAAGAAAAGCAGGAATCTCTCTGTGCAGTGTTTTTGCTTACTCTTGAGGTACTTGCATGTTTCTAGATGAGTTCAAAAGATGTGTGTTTACACAATGCAGGAAAAAGTTCATAAATTCTCTCTGAAAAGCGTGAACATATATAAAAAATGCACATCATGCCTGGTCAGTGTGGCTGCAAGATTAAGTAAAACATTTAGTGACGTGCAAAAGTCAAATATTTTGCATTATTTCTCAACTCAAGGTTAAAAAAAGGAGAATTTTCTCCTTCAAATACTGTTGATAAAAAGCTCCAACAATGCATTTTGGTTATTTTTTGGGTGTATTTTGTGTTTTCACAATGCAGTATGAAGGAAAAAATATTTAATTTCTTTACAGGAAAGTGTTTTGCAAGCGTATTAAAACAATAATACTTTCTCTTTAATCATGAAACACTTGACATTTGCATATTTTTGGTTGTATTCTGTGGTAACACAACAAATACCAGCAATAAGTAGCTCACATGGTGGAGTTATGACTGAACATGAACAGAAATGTTTCTGTTCTCGATGGAAATGAGGCTGATATTGTAATTATTACTCGATTTAGTTCAGATTTTTTACCCTTTTAAGGTAGGAAACAGTAAAGTAACCCTCAGCAAACGCAGTCAAATCAAACAGACAGCATTAATATATAAACTACAAATGCAGAGTTTCAGTGCTGTTTAGGAATTTTACACACATCATGCATCTAACTCCTGGAAAGTACAGCTGTTAGATTAAAAACATTCACTGTGAAAGTGTTATCATGATGGCAAAACAGTGCTATATTAAGCTCTAATAATTCATAATGGAAATAAAAAGCAGAATATAACATTAACACATCTGTATAAATGAGGTGCAATTTAAATATAACGTGTAGAATCGTGTGCATGTGTTAAAAACACATCTTTTGTCGTCTGAAATTACAAATTTTTGGCTCATTTTATCAGATTTTTTAGATATAAACCTGTATTGACACAGTGAAATATCAGAGAAGTACCGTGGAAAAGTTTTTTTTGTCAACATTATGGAGCTTTTATAGAAGAATTAAGAGTAAACATAAATAGGAATTGTAGTGTCTATGTGTGAATTAAGCTGTTAGTGTAGTGACATGCTGCTGATATTTCACCTTTTTCATCAGAAACAGCCTAAAAGTAGAAATGGAAACAGCCAAGTCGATCACAAATGTTAATTAGCGTTCCTAAATATCAGGAAAATGCCTTTAATTTGTCTGATAAATGCTTTAATCTTATAAGATCTTCATGCGTTTAGCACCTGGGAAGCATCGCTGTCACATCAAATGGAGTAAAGCTCAAAATTAAATGTAAAAAAGTCCAACATTTAGCTCTAAAATGAACATTAAACGTCTAAAAAATGGATCTTTCTCCACCTAAAAGCAGCACATTTGTGTGTTTACTCGAGTTAAAAACCAGAAGCTCGGTGGCACCTTGTGAGCGCCGCAGACGGAGTTTTGTTTCCGCCGCCGCCGCCATCAGCTCTGTCAGCGGCGACTCTTCCCCTCCAGAATAATCATCGCTTACAGAGCGATTAACTCGGTGGAGCTTCGGCCCGCTGGTTTGTGTGTACCTGTCACATTTTGTCCTTTCAAAACCAAAAGACCTGCGGAAGAAAAGACACTTCCTGTCTGCAAAAAGCCGTCCCCTGCTGCTACTGTTTATCCAAAACACTAGCCTTTTACTTGTGCTAATGGACTGGGACTCAAATCAAATCTGACCCCCAGAATGAGAGCCAGCATTACCAAAAACAATATGATAATTCTTTTTTTTCCTCCTCCTCCTCCTCCTCCTCCTCCCTTTTCTCTCTCTCTCTCGCTAAATTGCTGCACAAAGCCGAGCTCCATTTGATGAAATCTTTTTATCCAAGAAAACAAGAGAATTTGAATGAAACAAACAAAGAGATGCTGGAAATGGCTCCAAACGCCGTTCAGAGCGACGGATGCTCAAACATTTTAAGGTTTAAGGTGGATCACGTTGAAACGGGGCGACCACCCCGGAGCGCTCGCTCTGCGGCGCCGCTAAAATCGATGAATTAGACGTTTTAAATGCAGTTTTGTGGAGAAAATCGTCATATATCTTCCTGATTTGGTGAGAATTTGACGTAAAAACATCAAGGAAATGTGGATTTTTTGTGCCGCTCAGGTGAAATCAAGGAAAGCACGAAGGATCTGAGCTCATTAATCATCCGCGCACCTTTCCTCGTCGATAGAAGCGGCCGTATACATCACAGGACCGGCATTGTGCATGAGTAACCCATCAGTGCTGCATCGCTGCTAACGCGGCAGACGAGAAAATTCACTGGAATTAATTAGAATCAGTAACTTAAATCATGTCTTCTTGCTCAGAGGTTAATGCAAAACGTGTGCAGGTAAAACGGCGAGAGATTGTTTAGTCTCAGGTTTTCCTATAAATAATGTATTTGTTCTCGCTACCTCACGCCGGGCTTTTTATTCTAAAAGGAACCGTGGTTCTGCAGGATCCTGAAGCTTCCATAGCTGGAGGTGCCAACATGCTTCCTCCTCCACTGTCTTCTTAACCCCTGACCTTTTCAAAAGTGTGGGTTTTTTTTTCTTAGCTGTAAGTGTACTCAAAAAAATGTATGTCACTGAATACATTAAAGATTTATGGCAGCATGCATTAAATGTACAG